>NW_006799985.1:1283809-1475514 GCF_000485575.1 Poecilia formosa | reverse complement strand
CTTTATATTTATAAATATAAAGATAACGCTTTATATTTTTCTGACACCACATGACCAAATGTGTTCATAATAAATAATAACAAGGATTTGAATTTCTTCCAGCTTCGTGTAGAGACCTGACCTTCTTAGGGCCCTCCAGGCTGCTTCCCTGTAACCGCAGCACACACTGTCCCCCTGGTTCAGCTCACAGATCTGGGTGTACATTGTGGCTCAGTGTACCTCCAACGGCAGAGCTGCTGGAAGCATATGGTACATGTGACACATGGTTGCACTGACATACCTGAGTGTGGCATTCGATTTTATTTTTTTAAACCACAACCCCCATCCTTCTCACACAGAAACATAAACACACACTCCGTTTCTCTAACCCACCAAACAGCAGCCACCATCACAACCTCCAATATTCTAAAACTGTATGCACACGTGTTCTTACTCTGACCACAAACCCACACACATGCATCTAGATCTCCAGTTAAATTAATCTTTTTTTTTTTTTTTTCCTGAAGGGACTCAATTTCCCAGCCCCCACTCTTGAAGGAGCAGTGACACCATGGCAACAGCTGTTACATCGCTCCTAATATGTATTAGATTTGATGGAGTCAAAGTGGCACTTTCAGTGTAATTAAAACAAATGTGTTTATATGTTTGTTGTGTGCTGCTGATTACAATGTCAGTGAACAGGGCATGGGTTAGCTCACTATGCCACATAGCTAATGACATTATAAAGTTAGGTTGCTCTGATTGGGTGGAGCTTCGATTTTTCTTTAAGAAAACATCAGAGGTTATGATCCTTTATCTGATATCTATACGTTTTGCTAGCATGGAGTCATTTTCTTGAGTGCTGCTGCATCTTCCAGCTGTGTATGTGACAGACAAACAAAACAAAAACCAGATCTACTGTGTAACCTCCACTTCTGGCTTAATTCTCTGTATAAGAATGGGTATTAATGTTGCTATTTAAAATTTTAAATCTGAACTGTTTCAAGTATTTACAAAGAGACTAATTTTGTAACTTTGGAATAATCCTATACGTTAGTTCTGTTTTAAAACATAATTTAAGTTTAATTGATAAATAAATAGTACTACAAGGGTTTTGATGACATTTTGGTAACATTTAACAGTATTTACTTTCCTTTTGTATTACTTCTTTTTATTATGGATGCTTTTCTCAGTATTGTTAAATGTTGTTCAGAATAATAGCCAACATTATAACATCTTTCTAAATAGTGCCAGAATTGCAGTCTTTCAAATGACAGCCTTATTATAATTATTCTTCACCATGTACCATAACGGGTAGATCGGGCTTACCAAACAGGTGCTTTTACATCTCTGGGTAGGGTGCTGGTTTGTTAAGTCTCTATGTGACTGCTCTGTGACATTTCTTCCTCCACACATGATAAATTACCACCTTTATGAGCAGACATCTGAGAACAGAATTTGCTACCACTACTTTTCTCTTGAGTGTTCATTATGTTACTGCTGCCAGGAGTGAGCAGACCAAACAAAATATCATCGTTAGGTCTGCTAACAATATCGGAAAGCACTCTTTCCTCTATGTTCTCAACTCCCATGTCCTTGTTTTTTTTTAATCCTTTAAGTTTGTTGATGTATTTCTAGATTTTACATATGAAAGTGTGCTTAACTTGTGGTTCAAACCTGAACAGAATGGAAAAAGAAATTTGGTGAACAACCACCTTGTTTTATGTTGGAAAATCAAAAGAACTTCTGATAAGTAAAAATATTAAACATAAATATCAACGGTATCTTGGCACTTTACTTTTAAAAGACCAATTCTTCATTGTTTTTATTTAGTTATAGTGAATTCAGGTTACACTCAAGTTACATAAACTTAGCCCAAAAATCCAACAACAAAATCCCGAGGAAGCAGAGTCAACCTACAGTTGAGTGGAGTCCCAATGTCCTCCCAGCATTGTAAGGTACAAAGTATGTGACTCTGGCAAGGTAACCATCTTTCTTGTCTGTCTGTCTGATTCACTTGTAAAACATAGCTATTCTTTACAGGCTTGTTACTGTCACAGGGTTACTCTTTTATTTATTAGCCTGTCCACCGTGAATGGATATGTTTCTGTCTCCTGTGTTGCTCCTATCGGGGTTTGACAGGAATGCTAATGCTAACAGACAATCAGTCTTCTGCCTCTGGGTGGACAAGGCCTGTGTGTGTGCGTGCGTGTGCGTGCGTGTGTGTGTAGGGGTGTGTGTGTTTGTGTGTGTGTGTGTGTGTGTGCGTGTGCGTGTGTGTGTGTGTGTGTTTGTACATCCATAAAGCAGGAATGCAATATAGAGACTCTGACAGGTTGCCTCACACAATTTTGACTGTGTCTGCTTTAAAAACAAGAAGAGTAGCACAGGTAATATTTCTGACCAAAAGATTTGGTGCTACACACGCATGTTCAAACTTCTCCACAAATTGAGCTGTCTGAATATTATATTTTGAGTTGCACACATCTAGAGACGTGTGGTGACTTGATGTATCTTGGACCACTGAGCTTCTGTGCACTGAACTCTGAGATAAATGATGAAAGGAAGTTAATCTTCAATGGCATGCCATCGCAGCTCATTTCCATAGCAGGCTTTTCCGTTGTACTAGAATCAAATCTGAGCTGGCACAGAGCAGTTGTTTCCATTTGATATGCCCCTCTGCCCAGCGCACCACAACCGCTGGCCTGCTATAAGGATATACTTTTTGATGGCCAGTAAATATCCTGCAGCGATTCAACGCTCTCCTCCTCTGACGGTGTGTGTGGAACCCATTCTGCTTCTGCAGCTGAGTTCATCTCGATTTGGACAGGGAGGCACAGAATGAAAGTTGGGGGTTGGAGGGGGGGCAGAAAAGAGAAGAGATTTTAGTGCACTCTCTGTTCTCCGCGATAATGAATGCTTTGTCAGGGAGAATCCATCAACGGTCACTGCGAGGGGAGGAAATGTCAGGGAAAGTTATGGTTTGTTGGCTTTTAACCCACGTGGCCCGGCCCCGCAAAGTAATTGAAGTACAGAAAATGTCATGTTGTTGCACTTCATCTATTTGTATTGCTGTCTTGCAGGATAAATAGAAATATGGCCGGAGCAACACAACAAACAACAAACGCAGTGTCAGTTGAGATCTGCAAAGTGTGGGTGGGAGGTTGATGCACTGAACAATGCACAACGCTACAAATACTCAATGCTGCAAAAAAAAAAGAAAAAAAAAAGAAAAGAAGAGGATCTCAGTTGATTTCTCTTCCATTAGTTGCTTTTTTATGCTCTTGTGGCTCTGTCAGAAATAGCTTCTATTCCTGTCAACTTGATATAGTGGAAACATGAGTGAAAAATCAGGTCTTGATGATTAGAGAGTTGAAAGCAGTTGGTGATCTGTGTGATATGGACAGGAAAAAGATGGGTAATTCATGCATGCAGTGTGCACACCTTAACCCAACAGTTTCTCTGCGATAAAAAAAGTAGGTTAAAATAAAACATCTTCCGTACTATGAGTCAGGAAATTATATCTTTTCTGGATTTAACAATACATCTTACCACATCTCTTTTACCTGTTTTCAAAAT
The DNA here is from genome assembly GCF_000485575.1 of Poecilia formosa. Taxonomy (NCBI): domain Eukaryota; kingdom Metazoa; phylum Chordata; class Actinopteri; order Cyprinodontiformes; family Poeciliidae; genus Poecilia; species Poecilia formosa. The sequence continues at coordinate 1,471,956 of NW_006799985.1, read as the reverse complement.
AAAATTTGACATCACCTGACTGAGTATTTGTTAAAAGAAACAAAAATATGATACATAAATTAAGGGGAAAATAATGTCTACAAACACATTATCTAATTTTATTCAACTTTGAACAGAATAGATTTTATACATTTTTGCGGATAATATCTTGTCGCATTTCATAAAATAGAGAGCATAGAACTAATTGGAGATTTGGTTTCATTTTGTCAAATTAACAAATAATTACAAAACATTAAGAAGCTTGAAAATGGTAAAATGATGATTTTTTTAAGCACCTTGTATTTGTTTTCTTATATAAGTTGGTTGAGAACCAACTTGGACTTTAGCCCAATTACCGTGGTACCAGTGTGATGTTTATGCTCAGCTTGACTTCTTTCCAAGACAGTCATCAAGTGGAGTGTAAGCTATTTACTATACTGTTATTGTGAAGCACTGATGTAAAGCATTGTGTACACCTCATTCAGACATGAATCAATATCCATTCATAGTCATGATTTTATTGGTAATCTTACATTTAGCACCTATTGTGATTTTAGAGTCCATACATCAAACTCTAAAAGGTGCTGCTGTCTTGTTAATGACACATTTCTTTTAATTTTGTTTATTGTCTTGTTTAGTTTATATTTTTTTTATGTTTTCCTGTTTTTTTCTTATGTAAAGCACCTTATGCAGCCCTTGTTCTGTATGAAATATTCTAGCAGATTGATTGATGGGGTCTGGTTGACATCTTACATAAGAACGATTTTAACATAGTGCCTGGATAATGGATTGACTCTTTCCTCCAGGTAGTTTTAAGTGGGTCTGAATGCCTGTTGCTATGTTAGTGATAGCTGCTGAGTCTGATTAGCTTCTTTTTAAATTGCTGAAGTGAGGATTCTTGTGATTTCTGCCCGTCTCCCATTTTCCACCTCATTCACCATCTGAGTCAGATGAACTGGGAATGTTGGCCCAACTAGGCTGATGAAATCCAGGATCTCTGTCCATCACCAAGTCCATATTCTTTATGTGTGTAATGTGAGAGTGTGTTGGGCTTAATCACCTACCCATTCCGGCTATTGTTTGACTGGCCTGCCCCAACAATGTAAACTCTCTGAGCCAGAGGTCACCGGGTCAGGAATGGTATTTATTGACCCAAAGAAAACTGGAGGGAAAAAAACAGGTATATTACGCTGTGGTTTTAAATCCAGGGAAACCAAAGCAAACACTGCAGTTAGCAAAAAAAAAAAAAAAAACAAAAGAAAAAAGAAAAAAAATATTTCCTCAGAAATGACCTGTCGCAGACATCGTATGATCACAGCATTGAGCAGCCAATGTGTTTTGATTGTGGCACTATGTTGAGCAGAGCACAATGATTTCATTCAAATGGTATGATTGGAAGGAAAAGAAAAAAAACTGCAATCTTCAGTAATTGTTCCCGGGAATGAAATTGATTCACACCCAACCGAGCATGAAATAACACTGGCAGATGACACTGCTGTTACTCTGCCTGAAACACTATACAAATCTAATAGGAATAATCAGCACTTTCTTTCTTGCACAGCGGACACACACACACACACACACACACACACACACACACACACACACACACACACCCCCACACGCACACACACACACACTTATAATTTAAAGTGATTACCAGGAAGGGTTATAATGTTACAATTTTCCATTTTACAATTAAATTAATTATTTAGTGTCTTTATCCTTGATGGATCCTCTTCCAGCAGATATGAATACAACCAATGGTGGTAAACAGGAAAGCTCATGTAAAGCATGTGAGTACTGAGTTAGCTCGCCTTTAAAACTGTTTAACAACAAGCCGTTTTAAGCAGGAGCTGAAAAAAATGCATCTTTAAATCACAATTAGAGTCAAATTATCTCCCATTGCTTGGAAACTGACCTCGGGGTCAGTTTCTTCTCTTTTTTCAATATCTTAGATATTTAAATTCTGCACATTTACTGCAGCAGCAATGCTTTTGATTTTTTACTGTCTTAGGGTGCTGGGTAAAACCTTGCACTATTTTGTTACTCGTTTAAACCTAACTATCAGAACATTTCATTTAGCAAGCAAATAGCACTAATGATTCACTGCTGTTAAAATGCCCATTGAGTGCAGCATGTTTGATTAGTTTGCTCTCACTTTACAGCCTAAAAGAAAAATATATATCCTCTCAGTCTGCTCCAGGTGCACAATGGCTCAAATAATAAGACACCGTTGAAACTTTAACACCATATTACCTAGTCTACGCATTGAAACAGATATTAAAGATGAGGGAGTGAATGTGCCGATTCATTTGAAAAAAGCATGTGTTGCTTTAATAGGCGTAGCATTATTATGCTGCTTTCTTTATCAAAGTAACACGGCAAGTTTAAATAACCAATATGTCTTAAAGGAATATAATGGATAAAGTGATAAGAGAATCACATTGAATTCTTTATTTGAATGTTCAAAAGTTAATTTGTGAACATTTTATAAGGAATTGAGCTCCCTTCAGTGGCTGCAAAGGTTTTGCAGCCTGTATGCTTTTTTTAGTGGAATGCTGCCATCATCAAAATCACAAAACAGGCCTACCTTTTAGTTTATTTAAAAATCAAAATTATCAACATAAACAACACAGCATATGTTGTTCGAATAGGCGGCGGTAGTTCATGTAATATTGGTACTCAGAGGGATAGACGTTCTGAAACAATGACCTCAAATTCACAACATAGAAAATTAAGTTTTCCACTCAAACAGAAGCATTACAGGAAAGATATCCCAATCAAATATGCTTAATTTAGCTCTGCTATTTTGGACATTTGTTTTAAAAAATCAACACAAATTCAGTTGCTTGCCAAGAGCCAGGATTTTATTTCATTATCTTAGACTCTTTTTATGATTTAAGTTGTTGGTTTTCACGTCACATTAACAGAGAAAACTGTAGAGGGTTAAAGCACTGCACTTGGCATGAAATGGACTTAATCTTTACAGTTTTGTCCAAGAAGAGAAATAATTCCAAGATATATTCATGACATGTATAAATAATCCTGCAGGGTTTGGCCCAGGGCAGTAGTACCAGCCCTGGCTCTGAACACAGTGGAAACCAGAGCACTACACGGCTCTGTTATCCAGTCGCTCTGTGGCAGCTCAGGCCTGATCAGTAAACACACTGACCTGTTTCTTATGTTCTGCCTCCAGCTATTCAGCCCAGGCTGCTTGAGGACAGAGAGCTCCCCTCATGAGAGTTGATTTCGTTATTAAGCTCACTGCTCACAAACTGTTGTCTTTCCTTTTTAACTTTATTCAGAGATAGATTACAACAAGGAGATACGATTTTAAAATATGAAACTACCATATACAAAAACAAAACACTGCTGGAAGAGGGATCTATGATTACACTTAGTGGCTCTTGCTGATTTTGTAAAACATCCAAAAGCTTGAAAGAAATAGACCCATCTGACCTGAAGCCCTCATCAATATTTCCATGGAAAATACAATTAAGTGCATCAATAATGTATCCTCTCTTACACTTTGGTTGACTGTTGCTCAGTTGCACAGCATGGATTTTTCAGTGATGATTGAAATATATTGTTCAGCTCTCCATCCATTCATTCAATCACTGTGGTAGTTTGGATCCACGATGCTTTAGTTTTGATTTTCAATTATAACAACAAATGAGTGTGTGAGGCCAGGACCTACATATGTGTGACCAGAAGATGAACTTAGAGTAAAATTAATGATTTCAGATCGTCCTTTCTCTCAACTTTATGCCGCCCTTGTTAAAGTTCCCTCAGCGAGATATGGCATATCTCTGTTAACATGTCTCCAGCATATTCTTGCTCACAGTTGGTGAAGCGTCTTCGTTGTCTCTCATAGAAATTAGTGAAGGATGGAAGTAAAGAACAAGGTTAATTAACAAAGAGATTAAGTCACAGCTGCTAATCACAGAAACGTACCCACCAAGAGGAGTATGTACATTCATTTTTGTTGAGAGCAAGGAATGAAGACGTGCTTCCGCAGAAAAGATTAAAACAATAGTTGAAAGGCTCATTAAACTGCTGACGGTGCCTTAATTTGTTCTCCACAGCACAGTCTCAAAACATGGAAATATAATAACTGTTGCTCCTCAAGCAGCGTAATTAGAGGTCAAGATAATCATTATGCATTAGTGCTGTTGTTTGGAGGTGGGTGAGCATGTTTGAGGTTGACATCATTACGTAAACACAATTAGGCAGATTCATACGAGTGCATGAAATGGGTTTTGTCATTGTGGGAGTTCATGCACAGGTAATGAACTCAGTGCTGTTCAGGAACACTTATGGCTATTTTCATGTAGTGTCTGACTTTTAAAGAGGTCAAAAATAATCAGAAAATTATGACAAATAAACACCGAAACAAAACCGGCTTTGTCTATACCCAAAACAATACATAAACCTAAATGTTGTTAAGTCTGACATCCTTGAATTTGAGCTTTAATCTAAAAGATTAGTTCATTCAAAATGTTCCTGTGGAGCCATAAGTCTATCTAAATAGCTTCTTTCACACAAGTGGTCTCTCAAAATACGAGGATGACATCAACCCATGGTTTACATTAATAAAATTGGTTTTCTATTTTAGAAATCCAGAAAGCTTTAAAATAATCCACAATTCTTCTATTCAACCCTACTTTTATGAACTGCTGACATTTTTGGAGCGCAGACAAGTCTGGGGATTGCATTTCATAAGAAATAAAAGAATAAATAAATGGCCTTTCTTGAAGTACATTGTCCTCTGCATTCAACCAAGTTCTGAATCCAAAATAGGGAACAAAGTAACCACTCAGTGATTTGGTCCATAAAATCTCTCTTTTATCTGCAGTTGTAAAGTAGAACTAGCGATGTATCCTTTTATGTCCACGGAAGAATTAGATTTAAAATTGTTTACATTTAATTATGAGGTTTTTCTCTAAAGTCAAAAAGATATTTCTCTTAAAAGTAAAAAAAGGTAAAAGTAATTGATTGATTCTGAAGAAAAAGACATTTTTTCACCCTTCACAGCCATCAATACACTTATAAGTTAACCAGGATTTTGTTTGCTTCCACTGGTACTTTGACAATGTAGCTCTGAAAGGCCTCTCTGTCATCACCTTAATCAGCGGCTGCCTCCATAAATTCTCTATTAGATTCTGACCCAGTAGCTCCAAAGCAAAACATATTGGTAAAATATGGAGATCAATTTAAGCCTTTATTGAGAGAGATGTAAATAATTTTGGTAAAAATATTAAAGTCTATATTTCTGGTATATTACTCCAAGAGTTTATATTTTGTTTCAAAGTTTACACTAGACATCACTGCAATTCCATTCTCACCAACTAGTGCAATGGACACCAAAAGGTTTCCCTCAGTAAACATCTCAGTTCAGCTAAGTGGGTTTGTGCAGCTGATTTTCTCCAAGATGAACAAATTAACCTTCACCTCGTCCGGGTCTCGTTGCTGCTACCCTGCAGGTGAGAGATGAGGTACGTTTGGAAACAAAACCCAAAGCTTCATTCCAGTCTGCTCTTAAGACCGTCAGGTTCGTGTTGCAGCAGCTGCTCAAAAAAAAAGAAGAAAAAAAAAGAAACCCTCCCTCCCCCGTCCTCTTCAGTGTGGGAAAGTCTCTCTTCGCCTAATGGAAGACAAACACCTCAGAGAGCGGTGGAGATAGCATGAAAATGATTAAGGCGTGACCCAGTTTCTGTTGTGTCGAAAGCCTTTCACTGAAGTTGACAAATACATGTGAGGACCATGATAATGAAAACACAGAAGAAACACAAGATGTTAATGAAGACAAACAGCCTCATCCTGAGATGCAGCTGGCGCAGGCTTTGACACGGGACAAGAGAGGAGCTCGTCAGTCGACCCAGTCCATTAAACTACGAGAAGTCACTTGCCAAAAAAAAAATAAAATAAATTTTTTTTCTGTATTATAAGCTAAGACATTCAGGCAAAACTCATTAAGTCATGTCAGAGTTGCTCCAAAAGTGTCTATGTAGTAACAAGTGTCAAAGCCTTAAATGGTACGTAAATTTAATTCATAGTCAATCCATATTTCTCCATCCCCATCCAAATATCGCACAGATAACACGGTTAGGCTGGCTGCATTTGACCCTGTTTATGTCTGCCTTTAATTATGGTGCAGTTCAGCTTGAGCAGAGCTTTCTGTTGCATGACTTCTGTTTCTGTTTCTCTTTAGAGAGATACAACAAAAACAGCTCTTTTTATTTATTTTTTTTATCTGTTTGCTTTAATCTCCAGGCTTTTGCTCCAGCTGAGCACTCTGCGGTTCACACTCCTAATTGAACTTGTATGTGAGTACTAATAGACCAGTTTTATTTGTTGTTTGTTACATTTGGTGCAACTTGCTTTTTCTTTCCACTGTTAGGCGAGAAGAAATGGGGAGGGAATTGAAATATAAAAGAGCAAAAGTCTCTTGATGTTTGCTTGTGTTGTAGCGCTGTGTGATGGGACTCTGGGGAGAGATGCTCACATCTCAGCAGGAAAGTCAACCCACAGTCCTGCCTCTGTACTCTGGTGGGTTAGCATCAATGAATACCATGGATGATACACAGATGATCATGTCTTTGCTCCATGTATGGCTGTTATAGGTTCAGAATGTAACATTTTGAAGCTGTATAGTTTAAGAATTCCTCAAACCCCCAATGTCATCCTATTTCAGGGTTTCCTTATACAACAAATCGCCCTGTCAGCCCCTTCTCTAGGATTCATATCTCAAGAGATGAGATACTGCTTCAAATATGAGATTAAAAGGATTTTAGTGCACATACATAAACTACAATAGTAGCTGATTTATAACCGTACTTCTATTCAGAAAGTAAAACTTATATTTATTGCGCACAGACTGCTACATTTCAAACCAACTAAAAAGTATGCACAATAATGAAATTTAGAGCGCTTTATGCCCCCTTCTGTTGACAAGCTTTATGGGAATACTGATTTCACGTTCCAGCATGACATGAAACCTGCCAACAATGCCAAATGTACCAATTCCTGGTTTAAAGAGGCATGGCTGCTTCACATTGCTGAATTGGCTAATTCATCTGACCCAAACCTCATAAACTGTGGGGCAGTGTCAAGTGGGAAATAAAAGACTTCAGCCTAACATTGCAGACAACCTAAAGCCAGCTATTAAAGCAACCCTCAACCTCACCATGATAACCTTCATGCCACCTTGCAGTAATTCATGCAAAGGGAAACCCCAACCAAGAACTGAATGAACACTTTTAAGTAAACTGAGTTGGTTTTTTTTTAAAATTAATTTCATTTAATTTTAGCTATAATTAAGCTTTTTAACTGCAGTTTCTAATGTATCACTGGGTCTTCCTTTTGACCTAAACACGGCTGCATGGATTCTAACAATCTATTCTTTCTTTTTTAATATAAATAAATGAGAAGTGAATGCTTTACAGAATTCTGCACACAATGATTACATTTATTTAAATGCTTATTTCTGGTGTGTGCAAACAGTGGTACACGGAGAGTGAAGTTGCAGTCATGAAGGATTCTTTCAGTAAATATTCCAGCAGGGCAGTAAAAAAAAAAAAAGAAGAAGAAGAAGAAGAAGAAGAAGACGAAAAAACTCATTCCACTGTGTTTCTACCAACTCTGAATGCCATACGTGCTTGAAATGAACAATAGTGTGCAGCCAAAAGCAGCCAGTAGGGGGCACTGACATAATGCAAGACCCTGCCAATCTGTTATGCCTGGCTGGCCCACAGAGATGTTTGCAGTAATTTAGTTCCACTGCCAATATATAAATAGGAATACTGCTGTTAGCACAAAAGAGTGAGTGGGGGTAGGAGGAGGGTGGGGTACGAGGGGGAGCATACTGTCGAATGAATGTGAATTGCTCCCCTGCTCCCATTTCAACATCAAAGTAATCAAGGAAAACAAGCTTTTTTAATCGAAAGTATGCAATTAGAATAAAGCAGAACTGTCCTGGCTGTATGCACCAAGACATTAAACGAGTGAGGAGAGAGTGGAAGCACAATCAGTTTAAGCCGCTATCGGACTGCCTGCTGTAACAGATAATGTAGCACCTTTCATATGAGTCCTGTGCTGTTACTCCCAAGACTGGACCACTTCTGGTGGATCTGAGGTCAGAGGAAACGGCGATCTTTGCAAACAGCCGTGATCATTCTGCAGGAGATGCATCTATTACAGGCATGTCTTGTTGTTGTTAGAGATGAACATGATGTTTGCATTATCAGCCCTACTTCATCTAAACAGGGTTTTCCTCAAAGGAAAAAAAATATAAAAATAATGATGCATATTACCGGAACATGTCAGAGAGCGCAGCCACTAGTGTGTAACAATGCAACTCTAATTTGCTCGCGTGGCATTGATGCTCTCTGTAGCCTTAACCTCTCTTTCCCTCCACTTGCAAATAATCCCTCCATTGCCATCTATAGGCATACCCCATGCTGTCCTGTCCTATGCAGTGTCAAAACAATGATAAACATTTGGCTGCTATAGGAGCGCTCTGGAAACCAGCCAAGCTGAATGGGCTGTTTTGTTTCACTGAACAATAGCGCTGCTAAAAGTACTTAACAGCTGTGCTATGTTCTGGGCTCCCCACAGACCCACAACAGTACAGCATTCTGGAAGTGTTGCCTTTTTGCAGTTGTTTGTTTCTTTATCCTTCTGGGAACCACAATATACATCCAAAATACAACGTTCTGCCTAAAGAACAGGATCACAGACTGTTTAAAACAGGTGTGTTTTTGTTGCTAGCAACTGAAATCAGAAGGCATCGTTTGAACATTTGAATTTTTAAATCAACTCTATGTTTTATCATTACAATCCGATGCTACTTCAGTACTGTAAAACACGTCTCTTTTTTTCCCATCAACTTTCCACACAGATAAGAACATCCACATCTCAACACAATCTATACAATATTTATTTTTAAACCTCTCTTTCTCCTCAGCCCCCCTTTTTTTCATGCAACTGCCAGAAGCCGTAATGAAACCAGATAGCATCTTTAGATAGAATCTGTCCCCTGGACAGCCGAACACAGTAACTTCTGGTAAACCAGTCACTGAGGCATCCAGTCTGTGCAGGTTAACTTCATTCTCTGCAGGACGAGACCTAACAGCTGTCATTTTGGATCGATTTCTCCCTGAATCCCAGTGTAATAAACACTTGCAGAGTGGTTCTGCTTTGGTGATGTCTGAGTGTAATGAGGGTCTATCACATGACTGACAGATAATATTTCTGCCTCATCTTCCTTTCTTACCCAGATACCCTCAATATATCTTCGTCTTCACCTTGTAAACACATGGGGCAGTTATATATGTTGACCTTCCTTCTGTTATCTTCCAAAAGATGTCAAAGCAGATTTTGTTCCAATATATATATGTATATATAGTTTTTAGCAAGAGAATGTGCGCCAGACAGATTATTTCATTATGACAAATTAGATTACCTCATCTGGGTGAAGCCTCTGCTTTTTTTTTTTTGGTCATATCTGTTGTGTTGTTTCTTTTTTGTGGCTGGATTTTTGCGTTTTCATCTTAGACGGCATGTTCTTTTATGCTGTGCTGACTGTCAATCACCTGACACCCACGGGGAGAAATTCAAGTCGCTGCCACAAAATAATACCTCAAACAATAACCACAATAATAATATGTCAACATGTCACCTTGCAAACTTGTCACGTCGACGTCTTGTTCCCTTCGACTGTTTTTGTTAGAGGAGACAGCGGTTAATTTCCAGTTTTACACAGTAATGTTTGTCTTCTGACAACAACAAATGTCACAAGAAGTACAAGTGCAGAACATTTGTGAAATAGAACCCTGCATGAAGACAGTGGCATAAAAGACTTCAGATGTCAAGTCAGGAATCCTTTTTGTGGATATGTAGAATTAAACAATGCAAATACTGTTTTATTGTGGTATATAATCACACAATTTCTCATAGACTGCTTTGAACTTGTTCAAATAGCAAACAAGCAAACAGTATGATGAAGACCAAGCAGCACAACAGACAGGTCAGGGGTAGAGGTGTGGAGCAGTTTCAAGCCGGGTTCGGTTGTCACAAAGCATTGCTCAGTCTATCATCTGAAAATTAAAACAAGATGCTCCACCTGAAAACCTACCAAGACGTGGTAGTCCACCTTACATGCCTACCGAGGAAAATATTACTCAAAGAGACAGTCAAAAGGTATATGGTAGTTCAGGAGGAGTTGCAGACATCCATAAGTCATGTAGGAGAATCTGTCAATATGACCACTATTTGTAGTTTCTCAAAAAAAACATGCTAAAAAAATAAACTGCAAAAAATTCAGATTGGAATGGAGGTTTTCCTTTTAGTTAGACAGACCATGTCACAATGGAATGGTTAAGCTCAAAGCATTTTCATTTGTAAGAATGGTCCAGTCAAAGTCCAGACTTACATGTGGTACAATCAAGAATAAGTGGCAAGACTTGAAAACTGCTGTTCGCAAGATGGTGAAGAAGAAAAATGGGAATAAATTTAAATGTCGACATATGTAAAAACGCAAATCCATACCACATCTTACTTATAAGACACTAAAATAATGATAATTAGAGATGTCCACTGATGTCTGAATGTGGTTGAGAAGCTGTGAAAGGTTGTTGATTAAACGTGCAAACGAATGTGTTAAGCTTTTTCTAAATGTCAATTTTTCAGTTACGTATAGACAGGACAAAAATAGGTTTGGAAAGGTAAGTTTTAATGTATTTTTGGACTAAATAAAAGACTGCCTGACCTTAAAGGTTCATAAAGTGGGAGTTAATAGAAATCCATTGGTTGGAGGGTTTGGTTGGATGTGTCTCTTTATAAAGCACAGCCCTGATAACGGGCAGTGAGTGAAGATTTCATATCTTGATACATAAATGTGTTTTTTTTCATTCTTTAGTCATTCACACAAGGACACATGAGGAGCAGATTCAAGCCAGTTTCACATGCAGCTGATGACTGACAAATGAGATCCCATAAAATTATCCCACAGTTAAAGTTTAACTGCTGAAAGTTGTGTCATTTTAGTAATTTAGGCATTCAACCAGTGTGATTGGCATGAAAAATGACAGCTGGAATGGAAACACTGGATTATAATAAAACTGTATCCGACATGGCTGAAATAAAAAAAAAGTATATATTTATATATTTATTTTTGTTATTTAGACCAGTAAATCGTTATTTATGCTTCTACTTTTCTAAACCAGCACAGATAGAGAGTTCATAAATAGCAGTGTGAGTTGTAAATTAGCAAAACATCAGTCTCTTATTGTTATCTGAAAAAAGGTTTACAATAGCAACTCATCAATGTTTGTTTTTCATAACAGTTGCACATTTCACTCTTTATCTTGAGAACATTTCACAAACACGATTAATGAAGGAAAAAGCTGCCATCAGATTTCATAATAAAGCCAATTTTAATGAACCTTTCTGTGAACTTAAAAGTGACTATGCATTTAAAACATTGCATTTAAAATGCTCCTGTTTATAATCTCCAAAATTAGTTAAAGACAGAAATTTAATATCTCTGATTTACTTTGTCTATTTGTTTTCTGTAACAAATAAGAAGTTACATAGAAGTAATAATAGCTAAAGAAAACAACTTTAAATTAGTATATTACGTAATTAAACATAATTGCTAGACTTCTATGCACACTTCCATCACAATATTAGCTTAAAAAATACCATAGTTTAACACTCCTTATCTGTTCTTGTTTGCTCTGTGCGACTGCTTGCAATTCCCCTTTCACATGTGAAAAGATCTCCAAATATAACGCTAATGTGTGATTGACAAGGACATTAATTATTTTGCTGGAGTTGAGAGAGTGACAAAGTGCTGACAAAACGGCTTTGCTGAGTAGTGCAGTAAAATGAATATTTTGTTCCACAGAGCCTGATAAGAATGGAGCTATTGCTTGTCATGCAAAAACAGCAGTAGCTGCCAGGGTTGCACGGAAAGTGGAAAAGGAACGCTGGCTGCTTGAAGGACAAAACATCCATGTGAAAATAAAGCTGCTTACAATGTGGTTGATTCACAGTCAGCCTGATCACCATGCAGGAGGGAAAACATTAAGTCAGTTTAAAAGGTGCAGCTCATTAGACACGCAGTGATATAATTAATTTAGTAGTAAAATAAGTAAAATAGTTTTAGTTATGATGAATTGCAAAGCCCAGAAATTCTCATAAAAATGTATTATTACACATGATTAATAGGTAAAAAGTTCAAGGAGTTTATCATTTTAACTCATGCTAAAAGCCTGATGTGAAGTAAATAGTTACTCTGGTCCCTGTGCGAGCCTATTACAAAATCAGCAAAAATTTTTTGTATAAAAAGCAAAAAATTGTAAAATAAAATAATAATAATAATAATAAAAAAAAATCCCTGGAGTAAATGGGTAATTTCACAACATGGATTTACCCACTTATTACAAGGCTTTTTGAACTATGTTTTTATTTTTATTTTTAATAAATTACTTTTATTTTAATAGAAACACAAACTCTATAGTATATAAACTCAAAATTTGGCCAGGGCTCATTCTGCATGAATTACTGCATCGGTGCAGCATGGCATGGAAGCGATTAGCCTGTGGATGCCATGAGACACTGAGGAAGTCCTGACATCTTTAATTCAGCTCATCTGCATTGTTGGGTTTGGTGTCTCTCCTCTCATCTGCTTGAGAATACTTTAGAGATATTCTGTGGGTTTGGGTCAAGTACATTTGCTGTTCAGTAAAGCAAGGCGATACCACGGTTATTAAAGCAGGTGTTGGCATTTTTCGCAGTGCAGGTAGGTTACAATTCCTGCTGGAAAATGAAACAGGCATCTCCAAAAAGCTGTCAGTAAATGTTAATATGAAGTGCTCTAAACTTTCCTGGTTGATGGCAGATTATTGACTTGAAACATCAACAGACCAATTCATCACTGGCTGTGGAAATGGTAAAAGTAACACGTTGCACTAAGTTTCACTCTTTCATATTGATAAAAGACTCTCTTCTAAAAAGACCTATCTAATTGTTTAACAATAATTCACACACTTTCTTCATTCAAATTTATTATGTCACATTGAATCGAACCCAAATTGTTCTAAAAATATTTTTTTAGCTATAATATAATGTAATTCTGTTACAATTCTTTGAATTACTCTTGTGAAAAAAAATGATAAAAGTGCAACTTTCAAAGATGTAATATTGTAGTGATACAGGAGCTATGAAATATGTGGCTGATATTTCATAGCTCCTGTAGCAGGGTTTTTATACTGCTTAGTATAAAAGCATATAAATATTTTGTAAAACATCACATGGTCTATTCTCATTTTTTTGAGCTGTAAAACATAATCTCCAAAATTAACAAAAAGACGAGTTCTGTTGAATATCTATATGAGCTTATCTTCTTTAATTAATAACTTAAAGTTTCAATACTTGAATTTATTGAGCTGCACCTACATTACCTCTATTCCGGATTGAATAATTTAACAAACGTACATTTCCAGGTTACATGATGTTGTTTGTCCTGCATTAAGGACAGGAACAAGATGCTTCAAACCGAAAGATTACTATCATTAAAGTAAAATGTACCAGCTCCCTTTCCTCCCTCACTCATTCCTGGTGTTATCGGGGAAAAAAGCTAACACACAGGAACTGTGAATGGCGCTGTGTGTGTTCCATGACTTCAGCCCTCTATATCGCATGCACCAATCGTCCCCTCCACTCCCAGAACAGGGAGACCTCATTAAGGCAGGTTAAGTCAACCCACTAATGGCTCCTCTCAGAGCTAATAACATGGGGTCAGCTAATATTACACATCGCTTTGTTCGATTCATCAAGCTATTTATCATGTAATATTAACAGCCAGATCACAAAATCTCTGCAATAGTCATAATAATGTTCCTGTGGCTTAGGTTAAGACAGGCAGCTCTTAGGATGTTGGCAGGTGGCTTAAAGGGGCAGCAGACTACGAGCTCCCTTGAACTGAAAAACATATCTCTTAAAGCTGAGTAGGAGGATTTTCAGTTATGAGAAAACATATTTATTATTTATGTTCGTGCCGAATAAATCAGTCACAGGAATAAAGCACACGCCTGTTACAAAAACACAGGTTTCAGTGTTATTTCTCCATTGGTTGGCAAATATCTCAAGTCAATGGTCGTTACTCTGTAATTTGTCAACGCATGCAGTCAAATCTCATGCAGAGCTTCTCTAGCCTTAAAGATTGCTGCCTTGGTCATTGGAATGGTTGACATTGCACTGCCAAGCAGAGAAGCTGATGTGATTTAGCATAATTTGAATAATGGCATTCATGAAAATGTGCGAGAGTGATGAAATTTTAATGGAACTGGGAATAACACAACTGCTCCTCAATTACTGTAGTTTTCTGAATGACTCCGAGGAAGAAATTGTGACATGGATTATTTCATTACTGTATCATCAGTGCTTTTGTTAGGCTGACTTAATTACTGGTGATACCCATATTGTTGCGGAAATGTGAAAAGTCTAGTGTTCTAGTCACAAAGTGTTTTGTAAGCTCATTCTGCTCTGTTTGACAGTGGCAGTTAATGAAAAATGCAGTGTTTCTGCAACCTAATGGATTTTTTAGCTTTTCCATTAACTTCCAAATGTACTTGATATTTTTTTATTTATTTATTTTGTATTATTATACATTACAACCATAATGTACAATGTATTTTAAGGGAAACAATACACAGACCAACACACAGCAGTATTTAATGCTTTTAAAAGATTTTTTTTAACAAATAAACACCATATAATGTGTATTTGTATCCAGCCCTGTTTGCTCTGATGCCCCTAAATAAAATCCTCTGCAACCTTCAAAGTCACCTTAAAAATAAATGGAGCCCAGCTATTGCACAGATCACAAATACTCATTTGCAGTGCACTTCATATCTTCAAAATCACTTCAATATCTTCAAAATGCATACGAATTAAACTATCTGATGTGGAAAAGTGATTATATTTAAGTCAACTTAGGAGAAACATAGTTTTCTAAATTTAATTTGGTTTCTGTAGTACAGAATAAAGATTGTAATAAAACAAACCAAGCTGACCATTGCTTAATTTCTGACACATTACATATAACATGACACGTCCAATCTTTACTTTAATGCATTTTCCCAAATTCTATAAGGTTTTCTATTGATTATTTGCCTTTTAAGAGGGCAAACACAAGGCAGCTTTTCTGATATCAAACAATTAACCCAAAATTTGAAAACTGTGGTATTACAAAGAAAGTTTGTGTTGGAGACAAACTGTGTAGCTATTGCTGTGTTAACCTTTTACAATCTCTCTTGAGGCACGCTTGACTTGGTGTGTCCTTCTTCAAAACAACAGATGTTGCTGCTGAGAAATATATATCCACCCTGCTGGAAAGCACCAGAGCAGGTAATTCAAAGGAAGCATGTTATCCAATCACAAACACCAAGGAAGTTTCTGTACACTTTATTGCAGAGCATCACATATTTATTTGTTAATATTTTGTTTGTGTTGAACTCCTCCTCTTTAAGTCCTTGTGATAGATTACATAGATACTAGCAGAAATGGTTTTACTAACCACTGCAAATTACTTTTGTTCACACCAAGATTAATGTCCATTTGGGGATGTGCAGCCATGCAGAAGGGCATCAAGATATTTAAGATACATTTCATTTAGCTTTTATCTTCATTACTTATTGTAAAAGTAAAAATTATCTTCAAATGTTATTGGAAATCTGCAGTTAATTTGTCTTTATGATGTCTGAACTCTGAGGTCCCATCATTATGTGCAGGTTTTGAACAAGCGTAAAAAGTGAAATTTGGAGATAATTAATACTGGATTAGGTGGAGTTCTGCTGTGTTGCAGATACAATGAACAGATACATCATCATGATCCGATGCATTCAAAATAAACACAGACCCAATACAACTGAACAACAACTGAAGGTAAAATGGCATTACATGTGCTCGAAAAATACATAACACAAGCCCTTATATGAACTTTTTGATCTTCACTGGAAAAACATGTTTCACTCTTAAAATAACAAACATACCAGTAAAATAGTTTAAATGTGGTCAGATGAGGACCCAACTAATAAAAGAATAACTTTCAAAAAGTCTTGCAAGAGAAATAACTTTGAACTACATTTGGTCAGCAGTGCATCAAGCCCACATTGCACACATGAAGCTGTTTGTCACATTAAAATCTTTTTGTTATGGTGTTTAATTGTTTCCTTATTTCTTGCTTGCTGCTCATTTGGTTCTGTGATGCGAATACAGAAGGGGGAAACAGTTGTGTTGCATCTTTATTCTAAGAAAATAAGCAGAATCCCTCATGCAGCATCTGGTGTGAAACATTCCATGTATGTACTAAGCGTTTTCAATGCACCCATACACACCAACATAACATTATCGTTGCCATCTGATAGTCTGTGGCTGCCCCTTTTTGCTCTGAAGTGGTACTCTGCAAAGATTTAATTCCACATATAGCACACTGGAATACATTAAACTAGAGTTTAAAATGGTTTTTGTTGCAGCTTGTAACCATGTGTTTCAAGTGCTCCGTTAAAAAGAATTATTTAAATAATAATTCTTATTATTAGATTAACCTAAAACTTTGATCTCCCTAATTTAAAAAGGAATCAGTGCCCCTCCTAAACTTTGACACGAATGAGCAAAACATACATCCAGGGCTCACTTATTGAGGTAATCATTTTAAACGCCCTGCATCCTCCTTCTGACTGTACTGTACTTTTCTTTTAGACTTTCTCTCATTCGATATAAAAGACTGTTGATGTTAATTTATTTTCATCTGTGGATTATTCTTTTGTTTCATTTCTTAAGTCCACATCCACCCTCAGGATGAATGAGTGCTCTTATTATTTGACTCTCTACTCACAGTCAGTTTTCTCTGAACTCAGCCACAGAGGAAATGGTAAAGGCAAAACATAAACCAAAAAAAGCATGTTGCTGCTCCAGAGGTATAAAGCTGGCTTTCTTTGTTTGCCTTGTTTATGCTGTTTTATGTCACAGCTTTTATTCTGACACTCACTGGAGGTTCAAAGTCAGAGGACAGGACATGTGTTTTCTATTTTTATATAGAAAACACATTGCTACACAGGACCGGAGGCTTTTGTATATATGAAAGGTTCAGATGCATTATGTAAAATAAACTTTAAGTATATGATATCATGTTTTTGTCTTGTTTTTTTGCAGACATGAACTGTTATGGGGGGAAAACAACAAATTAACAGATGCTGCACAGCAATGAGCATGTGAACTCTCCAGAATTCATGTCACATCTGCCAAATTATTACTGAAAAACTATTCATACAGCTTCTTTCTGTGTGCAGCACACATTGAAACTCTGATCAAAACGATTCATCTGTGTTTGCTGAAGACATGCCAACAACTCATCTAAACAGGATCTATTTATACAATATAATTAAAAGGCTTTCAACAAGGCTGGGGAACCACAAAGCTCATCCTGCTATTATATTTGTCTGCTTTGGTTTAGCCTCTTATTTGAAGTCAGATATATACATGGAACTGCACAGTACTCAGTCTATCTTTTTGTTTATCTCAGTGTAGGCGTGTGTAAACATGGGCACATACTGCAGCATGGTATATGCTCTTATGTCTTCAAGAGGAATGGCTAAATGGTCAAAGCAAAGAGAAATAATACACATCTTCAGCGAGGGAATGCCTTTGTGCTGTAACCTGTGACCTTTTCCCTTAGTTTTGGTTTAAATTAGATGACTGCTTACACATTTTCCTTCAAAACAGACTGTCAGATTGCTTGGTACCGTTGTCTCATCTGCTGTTGTCAGCTTTCTCATGGCCCCCTCTCTCCCTTCTCTGCCTGACAGATTTTAGCACTAAAAATTATATAGTTAACAGCTTTTTGGCCCTTTGAGGATTGGTGCACACCTAATTAAGGCATTTGAAAACTAAAATTAAACATTACTTACCAAAACGACACAGGACTAATTACGTCAGTCCCACATTCCTTTCAAATTGCTCAATCAAGTCACAAAGGCAGATGCTGGTTTATCCATTGATTCTGCTAGAGAAACATGAGAGAAACCAAACAGATTTGCCCACCTCTACTGACATCTGATCATAATGATTACTTGTCAGTCACTGTAAAATCTCTAGACTAGTTCTATTTAAAAAAAAAAGACTCATTTCAATGATATTTACATTCTGTAAATTTAATGCTTTTACACTACCTTCCTATGTATTCATATCCCTTGACCTTTTTCGCTTTTTGTCCAATTACAGCCATAAACATGAAAGTATTTTATTGCGATTTTATGTTATTGGCCAACACAAAGTTGTGTGCATAGCTCTTATATGTGAATTGGAAATCTGAAACGTTTGGCATACATTTTTATTCATCCGCCCCGAGTCAATACTTTGCACAACAACCTTTTGCTGCAATTGCAGCTGCAAGTCATTCTGAATTTGTCTCTGCCAACTTTGTAAAACCAGAGATTTAAAAGTCTGCCCATACTTCTTAGCAAAATGTGTTGAGTTCAGTCCAACTGTATGTGCCACACATAGCATTTTGCATGCAACTAAGAGAAGTTTATTTCCTCTCTGACAACAGTAGCTTCTACTTATTTGTCATGTTTCCTACGTGGTTTATGGTTTCAAAGTTGCAAACCTGTCAGTGTGGCAGCGGCTAAAAACAGAATTTCACTGCATTATATGTCTGTGAAAATGTCTTATATTGTTTGTCTTCTAACAAGAGAACAAAAAAAGAAGCCAACAAAATAAGCTTTGTTTGGCATTTGGCAGCATTAAAAGTATAGTGAACATAAGAAATGAATGCAAAACTGTAATAAGTTGATGTTGATACACTAATAGCTATATAATGATCTTTAGACAATTCATACAACAAATTATACTATGTTTGCTCCGCTTAGGTGTCATACAGAAATTTAGATCTGCTAGTAGGAATCCAGTTATTATTTGTATTTGAAAGTATACCAAATATACCAATGAAACCATCTGCAAACAGCTTCCAGCATATGAGAAAGCCAACAGAGGTGTCCATATAAATAATGCAGCCATAATCAATCTGAGGTAAGAAATGAATGCATATTTCTAATGAGATAACTATTGTTTGTGGAGGCTTTATGAATAATTCTTATAATTCAAAATTGATGTTACCACACTCTTTAACAAGAATAAACTTACAAAAAGTAGTAGCATTTATCCCCTTCTTTTAATCAAAAGGGGAGCATGTTTTCTATCCTTTCATCACCAACCTTTAACTCTCATCATTTCTATAAAAACTTGACCTTTATAGAAACATGTTTCAAACTAAACTTGATTTTCGACATATACATATTAATAGTATTCTTAAGGTCAAAAACGATGAGGCCAGAGCAGAGAACTTGCAGTGAAGTTAAAAGAAAAGTATTGAGGGGCATTTGTGATATCTGAATATATTTTAGCTAATAGAAGTCAAAGGTTAGAGGATGTTGTCCTTTCCTGAATGTAAATGTTGAATATTTAACTGGGTGGGGTTGAACTTTTGTGGCTTTTGTTAGCAGAGTATGTGATAATTTTTATGCAAGAGCGCTGCTCCCAAGAGCCTTAGATGGTATGCCAGTCAATAGAGAATTATTTCTTTCTAAATGTTGAAAAAAGGAAGAAACACACAAAAGGGCTGATCAAGTGGTGGCGGTGCCACACAAGCTCTAAAATTCAAGATTTGATAACATATTGTAGAGACTTTGTCAGTATATAAAGTGATGAATAATTCACTGTTCTTTGGCCTACATTATTATAAGCTGTACTGGTATAATAAAACAGTGCTCTTATAGAGAACCACTCAATAATCATAGCTAGGTATCACAAATCTTCTCTTTACTTCCCAGGTGATATTTTCTTTAACAACATGATCTGTCATGTTGTTAAAGAATTTTATACAATCTTGCTGGTTCCTTGAGCAGCTATTGGACTCCATAACCATCAGTGCTCCCAACAAACTCATTAAGTGTTTACATCCCTACTGGTATTTGCAGAGTTTAAATTATTTTAAAATAACATTGCACATTTGTTTTTCTGCACCATTTTAATTTCTCATAAATTGTAAATAGACTGTTGTCTTAAAAGAAATCATACCACTCAGTTGCACATCCCTTGGATCAGAGTACTCTATTTCTGATAACTGCACAGTGTTCATGTTATAATACTGTATAGCATGCTATTGTAACCCATACACCAAGAGTGCGTGATTACTAAGAGATTAACGCTACAAGAGGCGGTGTGTTTTATTCTCGGCAGCACCAGTAGGGGGCAGTCTTTATCTTCAGCTTGTGTGTGTGTATGTTGGAGAAGCGCGTGAAGTAGAGAGAAAGAAACGCACGTACAAAATTATTGATAAAAAAGGAGAGAAGTGAGGATAAAGTGTGGGAAGTGAGTGCCGTATGTTGGGATATCGCTGAGTGAACCGCGGACATTGACGGAGCTGGATAAATGTTTACTTACTCTGGAAACTCCGGTGAGTAATATCGGTAAATGAAGCTAACAGCTAGCAAAGCTATCGGCGTAGAGCAGTTGGTTAGCGAATTGACTAATAATTGGCTTCATCTAGCATAGTAAAAAGTTAGTTAAAGCCAGTAAACCAGTCGCAGTATTTTGGAGACTTTTAGAGTTTAAGTATGTTATCCAGTAAAATATTGTAATGACGCCAGCACACCACAGATGTAGTCCCGCCAAACGGGTTTATTAGTAATTAGAAACGAGTCGCTATTTCTGAGGCCGCAGCTGACACCTCCAACAAACCGTTGCTTTCCCCGAACCAGCTTCCTGCTAACACCCCCGAACTCCCTCCTCTTCCGGCCCTGTCCTCCCCTGATCCCCCGCCCACATGACATGTCTGTCACATGTGAGTGGGAGTCAGCAGAGTCAGACAGGGGAAGCCTATAACTTTATACACACAACAATAAAGATCACAATGTAACATGCAACAAATACACATAACCATATGGACACCAGCAGAACTAAAGCACAGAATCGTTACAATATGTTTATTGGTTAATATTAAAATTGTTAAAAGTTAATATTTGATAAAGATTTAACTGTTTAATCTAAAGCATGTTGTAATTTCATGATAGGTGAAATTTGATATAACTGTCTAAAACATACATGGAGAGGTTGTCTCTACTTTCATGTTAAAAAGCTAAGCATTGTGGAATAATTCATGATATTTCAATGCTATGAAACATACCGGAAATGGCCTGCATTGTACCATACTCCACTGAAAAGAGAGAAGTGTCGAGTTGAACCAGGCGAATGTTAATTTAATATTTGGAAGGGAGTGAACGTCTTTGTTCACCTCCTTTGCTGTTATTGCTAAAACTACAGGCAGACTACAATCTTTACCTGAAAACAACTAGCTCTTCCATTTGTGACCATGTACAAATGATTTTTTTTAAAAAATGATTTCTGTACAGCTTTGGTGGTTCATGTTATTGAGATACTGCAACACACCAAAACTGGAGCAATTTTGAGTTCATCAGAAGGACAACACATCGAAATCCAAATGTAGGACTTTCCTAAAATAAATACTGTTATACTTTTAGATAGAATGTTAATTATAACTATAATTAGTTTTTTTTCTTCTAAAAAACCCTTTGTCAATTTAGCTTTGAGCACAAAGATTGGCTTGTTCCTAAGTGTTGCTCTCAGCTTGAAACCCTTCCAGAGCTATCATCTCAAGGGATGTTTATCACATAGCTGAGGGGTTGGATCCCACTTACTGCTGAGGGAAAGACCCCGTTGTTAAGTAAGTGGATGGATCCTGGGTACCTCCAACTAATAATGTGGCATCACTTCCAGGAGCACAAAGCAGTCCCCTGAATACCAACAGGATGCTGCTGGGTCCTTAAAGGCACGCAACCACCAGCAGACAAGCGGTGCCAATTAGCACAGGGCCCCTACTCATCAGCCATGTGTTCAGATTTGATTAGAAAAAAAACATTCACCGCATCAGAAGACAAAACCGTCCCCTTGGGCACTTCACTTCCTCTCATATCCTTATTTGCACCATTAAAAGGGACTTTATTATGATGCTAACTGTGAGACCACTTTGCAGAGTGTTGTGGGGAAGAATGGAAGCAAACTAGTTACTGTATTGCATCTTTGTTTCCATCCACAGAGGGACTCTACCAGATGACCTGAATAAAAATCATGCTCTCTGTCTGGCCTCCTTGAACACTATCTGAAGAGGGTAGGAACTGAGAATCATCCTGTTTTTAATGGCTACTTTTTTGCTGGCATTTGCAAAGTGTGCAAATGAATAGAAGTCTCTTGTGCTCCCAAAAGGTGTGGCATTGTGCTACTGATGGCGCAGCTGCCTTTCAGAGTTCAAGGAACATCACCTGGTAAGCTGGTCCACACAATATTATTTTTATACTCTTTTTACATTACTTTCAGATTCCTAACAAGCTCCTTCTTTTTGTTAGCTATATTGTCTCTGCCTGATGTAGGAAACAATAGACGCAATGAGCTTTCCCTTGAGTCCTCAAAAAAATTTTGGTATTTAATAAGAGTATGATTTAAGTCACATTCTCTCACAATTTGCAGTTATTAATCTTGTTTCAAGATCAGTTTTTGTTTCACTTCAGATACATTTATTATATGTTTATTTCAGAAATAATATTTTCAGTGACAATACGTTCTTCAATACCAATGTTTCTTTTCAGTATCTTTTTAAGCTGTCATCTTTTTTAGAGCTGGAGTTTTAAATATGACTCCATTATACACAAAGAGGCTGAATGTTAATTTCTTATTACACAACAGCTCAGTGAGTGTCTATGAACAGCAAACTCTTGGAGAAATCTTTTGGAAAAAGAGCATCTCTACAGAATAATACTGCCACCATCGTGTTTCAAAGTGACGTTTTTGCCACATTTGAACTAAGTGACTCCATGTTTCTATTTTTCCAACAATGACTTTCTCCTTGGCTTTCTTGCATAAAGGCTATAGTTTGGGGAATTACTGAAACTACTAGTTGCTTTGTTGACAGATTCTCCTACCTCCATTACTTTTTTCTAACTTGAAATGCTAAAAGTTTGGCATAATGTTTTAAAACCTAACCCTGCCAATATGAGCTTTTCCCCGCTTGGTCTTCATGATGTCATTTGTTCTCTAACACATCTGAGAGGTCTTCACAGAACAGCTGTATTTACATATTAAATTACACACAGATGCTTTTTGTTTTCCAGTTAGGTGACTTCTGAAAGCATTTGGTTAAACACTTTTATTGAGAGGTATCAGAGTAACTGGCTTAACAAATATGCATGTCTTGTTTAATTTTAGGAAAGCCTTGTACAATCTCCCCTCCATTTCTCAATTATGCCCTGCTTTGTGTTGTCATATCATATAAAATCCCAATAAAATAAAAAAAGCAACATAATTGATCCTCAATGCTTTGATTTTTTTTTTATATTTGTGTTAAGATGTTTTGATTCTGGTTGCTTTTCATATGATGTAAGACCTTTTATGCTGCTTATCTTTTTCAGTTCAGCAAATTCTTTGTTCATCAAATCAGTCATCACAAAGTGAGCCCTGTGCCCTCATTTGACCCTGCTATTTTTTATAAAAGGTATTCAAAGTGCTTTGCGCTAATCTGATGAAATGTGTTTAACATTGTTTGTACACTTCTTCATAGGCAGCGGCTTTATTACAGGCAAAGCCAACAGAAGGCATGGCATAAGAATGCTGACAGGAATATTAAACGAGGCAGCCTGAGCAATATAGAATATAAATGAGCTTATTTTACACTGCAGAGCTCTGCAAACCAACAAACAGACTTCTCTATTTGTAATAAATCATTCCCATTCAGACGGCCTCCACTCTTAAGGCATTGTTTAATATTATCTGCAAAGAGGGGAGAAATAAATTGGTTTACATTGCAAAAAAAAGGTGCTGTGGTCGGAAAGCATCGCATGATGATGAGAGATGGAATATACTTGACTTATTGACGATAATGAACGTGCAAAAGAATGTTGCGTAGGGGGTTGGCATGTGGGAGCAATATTCATATTCTGCAGAGAAATCCCAAGTAAGCAGTAAATGTAGCAGAGTAAGATTTTCTGAAATAGTATTTAAGTCCCTGTGCACCACTTTCAATAGAACATAAAATGTAATTTAATGCCTACACACCAACCTACTATCCTGCCTGTGCATTGAAGAGATAAATATTTTGTCAGAATGGTGCAGAGTAAATATGAAATGACAATTACTTTGCTGAAGAAACATCCCTTTGCATCATTCATGCTCTAGGCATTGTGCCATAGAAAACCTTCAATGGCTGTTTCTTTTCTCGATTTGGAGACACAAAAGAAAATGCTCAAAACATACAGGTACAATTAAGTGAACTGAATATTATACTTTGGCTTTCCTTCAGCAAGATCCAAGATCAACAATGACAAAAGGGCATCAAAGGAAAGAAAACAGCATTTTTGCTCTGCTGCCTGAGAACATTTAGAAACACTCCTCCATGTCAAATGTGTTGCAGCATTCCCAAAATGAGTGCATTGTGGCAAAGCCGTTCCCAGCAGAACAGTTACATAAGCGAGGCAGCTACTGAGTACAAAGATGTACAAACTTTAAATATGAATTCAAGAACTATATGATTTTCACGGCTCTGTATGACAGGAGCTGATATATGAATCTGTGCAGAATCAATCTGAAGCTTTGGACAGTCGAATGTGAAAAGTGTGGGGGGGGAATGGAAATTTTGATATTCAAGCATACATATAAAATGCTAAAACTTGGATTCTACCTGCAATATTGGTTATTAGCAGTTTTTTTTCCCATTTAATCTACAACTCTGAACCTGCAAAAATACATTATATTACATATTGGATGTAATGTGGTTTTTCTGGCAGTATTTGATTGACAAGAAAGGTGTGCGAGGGAGAGTGTGTTACATGTATTTCTTTTTACAAGTTCAGATTCTCACTATTATATAGTGCGGAATGAAAATTACCTTCAAGCAGCAATTTCTTCATTGAACTGTTGCAAGAATCATTACATGTACAAACCTCCATCTTTGGAGCTTGGCCCATTATTCTCTCTTATTGCTCTTTTCCCATATCTCCTCATATGCAGTACAGGCCTCTAACATTTCAGTATTTAGAGATAGGGAGGCACTGGGATCCCTTCTGATCAGATAACATCAGGATACTCTGTTAAAGACTGGACAGCATGCGCTACTGTAGCTTCTTTGGGGCTGAACTATCGTTTCAGGTTGGGGTGATTCTAGCTTGTTTTATCAGATCATTATCTTGTTGGTCATCCTTAAACATCTGTCATATCTTTATTTTTAGAAGCACATATATGACAACCTGATAATATGGAGCATGCGGTGCCAATAGTAGAGAAGTTAAATAGAACGGACATGCTAAAAAGAGAAAAACTTGATTTGGCTACTGCAATGACTTGGCTTAAAGATGTCAAAAACACTCTTTTCTGCTGAATTATTCCAGTACTTTATCTTTGACTATAAAAACAAAACCCTAAAAGCAAAAGAACTGTTGGCCCAGTGGCTGAAGACTTAGCTCTGTTGCAGTCCTGACATTGAGAGCTACCAACCTGCAGCTTTTAGATGCATCCCTTCTCCAACACACCTGGACCAAAGGAATTGCTTCGTACCAAGGCTCTGCAGAGCTGAAGAAATGCTGATGAGGAAATTGAGCTGTCTGATTCAAGGGTGTAGGAGCAAAGATACACCTGAAGATGCAGGTTGGTAGCTTTCGAGGACTAGACTTGGACATCTCTGTTCTAAATTAAAGTTGTTTCACATGATACATGGTCAAACATGGGTACAATATTGGGAGATTGGTATAAATTTTGGGTTAACAGTACAGATACAGGACAATAAATGAGAAATTTCAATACTTGATTTAAATTTTTTGATTGTCCATTACATGATGGTATTTTAAGGCATGTGTATGATTTTTTTTCAATATATTTTTTTCTTTTAGTCTTCATAGTTCACCACTGTTACAGTGGTGATGGACAAAATGGCCACCTGTAGAACCAAGGGATTTAAAAGCACTCTGTGTATGCGATTTACCACAGTATCAAACAAGAGTCTGTGATTAAAACTGTTAAACACTAAAATTCAGGCTGGATTCAGATATTACTTCTCTGGTTCTGACCACCGTCATTATAAACATAAAAAGGAAAGGTTCCTGTAAAAGATTGCCTTTTCATACCTTTTGTTTTGTTTTTTTCTAAGCTTTTGATATTTTCATTATCCTTTGGGAAAAAGCTTCTTCAGTGGAGAGACTGTTTTTAGTGAAAGAGGGGAAAGTTGCCCTTTCTACCAGATGCATGGATGATTTTTGTCGCAAAAGTGCTTATTATACCCTTTTGCTGTGTCATTAATAGGAGGGCACACATCTGTTTGACATATTCTCATTACAAAGATCGATTTTAGCAAAGAAAATTATCTGATTTCGGCGTGGAGCCATAAAGAGTGACGGGCTTCAAGACAGCAGTTACAAACACCATTTAATTCATAAAGTATTTCATTGGCAATATATGAATCAAGTCCTAAAAGCACTTTGAATTGCCTTGTTGCTGAAAATGTGCTATATAAATAAAATTACCTTACCTTACCTTAAACTGAATGTTAACAGCTACATAAAACTGAATTATGGAAACTGCTACAAAGCAAGCAGCCTCCTTACAAGACAAATCTTCTGAAATATTCTTTATTCTTTATCATTATTGCTTTCCAGTGTGAATCTGGGTGCTTTGATTTGCTTGTCAGTTTGTTGCTGATACATACAAATTTCCCTACAGATGTACAAATAAAAAAACTTGTTCTATTCTTTGAACAAGTATAAAGGCTGCTCTTATCCGAGCTTAATATTCCCTAAAAATCAATATTAAATGGTTTTATGCAAAGGTTTGGTGCGATATATGTCCTTGTCTTTTTCTTAGGAGTAAAACCCCTAATTAAGTCTGCACTAAAACCAAGGGACTTAAAGAAAATTATTCTTTACCAGAACATTAATCATTAAAAAAATTAATGGATATCAAATATTTAATATAGTAGAATGTACAGCTTGTATTACCAAGGATTTTTTTTTTTTGCCAAATTGATCTTGTAGAGGAAAATCCATAATTAAAATTATGCTAGCAAGGACAAATCATTAAGATTTCTTTTCACCTTCATGCTTCAGGAAAAAGAAATATACACCCTGCCAGTGATGTATAGGCTATTAGAGGCAGAAATAAATTATTACTGTCTCATGTAAAAATGGCTGCCTGATTACGTTAGCAAAAGAAAATTAGGTGAGGATTTTTGTGTAACTGAATCTCAGACGTTCAAAATAGGGAAATTAATGACAGTAGTACGGTAACTTTTCTAACCCTAAGATGATGCACACTATTACGTGTAACCTTTCTATCTGTATGTAAAAGGCTTTTGCACTGTGTGCATGTCTATTACCATAAGCATCTGAGTTTGACCATGTTGTCAGTCAAATATTTTTACATGGATCTGGTGAAAATTGTCAAACTAAACTTTTATGCTGGAACTGAAACATCATATTTTTCAAAGTATTTTCACTTTCATTGTTTTAACATGATTAAGTAAGCAGAAAACCAAAAGTACAGAGTGAACATCTCTGCACACAATGAGATGCAGATTCAGAACAGTGTAGCGCACAGCAAAGACTCTCCAAACAGGATAGAAAGCTTTTTGTTTAAAATCAAACAGGTTGTTGTGTCAGTCAAAGCATAAGGTGGCAACTGTGTTATACAAATTAGGATTCAAATTTGATATTGTGATCAATAAGAACATCACTTATCAGAAGCAAACAATCATAAACTAACTATGTCCAACTTTTTCAAGATTTCAGATCATTTTCTACTTCCTTTTTGTAAAAGAACACACAACTGATTATGTATTTATTACTTCAGGTCCATTGGTGGAAATGGTGATTTCCCTGAAACCTGTTCTCTGCACTGGATCAAAGTCGTTAATGGAAATATTACTAATATTCCCGGAATGGTTCACTACTTTTACTGAAATTACCCCTAAAATCTCATATAACGGAGTCAAATAAATGACTGGTGAGAAGACCTACCAATAGTTTGACACTGAAATCCTCTTCACAGCAAAAGTGGCAAAAGTAATGATATTTAAACACACACAGAGGAGTGAAAGAAAATATGTGTGCTCACTGAGAAATCATCTCCCTTCCTGGCACTGTGATGTGGACTGAGGCCATTCCCTTCAGGACGAATTCCTCCATTCATCCACACATACCTCCCCCTCTATCTTAGCAGCTCTGCTCAGTCTTTGATCTGCTTATGTTCTCTTGAAAGGGTGAAAGACTTCAAACAGAAATGGCCATGATTTGAGTGTGACTTTCATATGAAATGCTACTTTTTTTTCCTGCTACCCCATTGATTTGACAAAAGTAGTCAATATTCTTCAATAATGTACAGTTTTTCTTATTTTTGATTCTCTGTTTTGGTACCATTTGCTTCATAGATCATAGAAAATGGAGTTGTTTTCCTCTAAGGACTGGGGACATATCTTACAAAAATTAACAGCATTATCCCATGCAAGATCTGAATTAGTGTTTAGAAGCAAACTGTTTGGACCTCATTGTTCATGCTGCAGTGTTAGCTCACTTTAAATGTAAGATTCTAGCATTTATTCAGCTTTGAACTTGGCAAGGTTTAACAAATTACTTTTTTATAGGTTTTTTTTTTATTTCCTGCTTCTTTCCTAAAGCTCTTTAAACCCTTATATGCATGCAGTATTTCTTTCTCATATCATCCTCACAGCAACACACTGAAGGCAATCTTGTGTCTTGCCTGAGGACACTTGTATTAAAGAAAACAAATGAAAGATTTTATGTTTCCTTATCATTTTCTGGAAATGGAAGTGAAGAGTTATGGCAGAGATTTTTAAAGGAAATCCAACATTTTGGTTCTTGGATTTTCTTTTATGTTGGGAATTTTAATTCTTCCGCACATAACCATAATGAGCATGCTTGTGAGCAAGCAGTCCTACCACAAAAAAATGCAGCTTGGATGAAACAACCACAGGTTTTAAAAGAGACACACTTCATGGATAAGTGTTGGGTAGAGCAAAGTGACTCATTTTACCCCATAACTGTTCTGAAGATGTGTGGGCTAAGGTCGATAAAAATCAGCTGTTGATTTGTTTATATGTAGTCTTGCAATTCCAGCCGGGTATTCATAAGACCTCAAAAAAAGATGATGACAGTATGAGGGAAAAAACTGTAATAACTCTTGTATGAACAACTAGGGAAAATATCCATTGTGGCAGCGTGTTTCCTTCAAGATTGTGAGCCCAAAGAATAAGAGAAACATTGTTTCTGAATAAGAACGGTTTCTGTTTTTAGTATGACCAAGTTAAAATAAGTTGACTATTTTTACCCTTATCTGAAACCTGGAACACCAAGTAAGGACTGCTGGCATAGACAGTGCCAGCTCTGGGTTTTAATATGTTTTATTCTATTATTCGTCTTTAAATAGAACTCGGCTGTATATCCTAATTAAATGTGCAGAGTGTGCAGTCTATTTGTTCTGTGGGTGCTACAACATTCACTTTTAGTACATTTATTTGGCAAATTATTGAAGCTGACTAACCACATTAATCAGTAATTTATCGTTTATTAACAAACCAAACTAAATGCACTTGAATTCTGTTTATGTCCATGTAATTTGAATGTAGTGAGAACGTAGCTGCTCTGAGTGATGAATTTACCAGATAAATTTGCACAGGATTAATCTCAACAATGTATGTTGCACCAGGCTGCTGAGTAACAGAGGTAATCAAAAAGCATAATCTATTAAGAATTTATATTTTCTTAGATAGTGTTGTAATCTAGTGCTTATTTAGCTGAAATTAGTCAGCATGCATTTAAATGTTTAAATATCAATTTAAAACTGCTTTAAAATATTCTAATTTGTACACTTTTAAATCAAAATGTTCAAAGGTCCATCCTATGAGTTGCATTATATCTGAAGGTAACAGCAGAAATAAATTATATGGAGATATTTATGTCAATGCTGAAAATTAACCCTGGAAAAAACCCCTGCTCTTTACTAATATTGTTTGAGTTAAATTTTTGTCTGAATTTGGGGAATTTTGTGCTTTTATTTTCTGTTCCTTCTACTATCTACAGTAAAACAAATATTTAATAGTTTAAATAATTAAGATAATGACTGATACAGAATGACAGGTGGATACAATGTAAAAAAAAGAACTTGGATGACTAGTGGAGGCTCTGAATTTTACTTCATTAAAATACTCAAACCAAATGTCCTCTAAAGTACAATGTATATGCTTTGCAACTGCAGTTTGGCACTTAAATAAGAAACATAGCACATGTGCACCCATGTATTTTTCAAATGACCCATGAAATAGTAAAAATCCAGACAGGAGGCTACCAGATTTTGAAGAGTTGTGCCAGGATCCCTTATGAAAGTCCAGTTGCTTTCATGTTTCATACATTTGATAAAGGATGTAGTCATTCATCAAAGCCCTGCTTTTTTGACAAACAGCCTATCTGCAGTGTCAATGCAGATACCAACTGAGCATGACATAGTGAGGATGATGGAGTGTCCCCTTGTCTGACAAATGAAGAATAGTAGCAAGTGTAGAAAAGCTACATCTGATCAACTCAACTATTGTGCTCAAATAAATGCATCAAAAATGAAAATTAATTCATAATCACATGAACAAACAGGACGTTCTTTGATATTTTTCAAGTTGAGAAGACACAAGCAAAGGGGCATACGGTATGATTCAGTAACTGAATTGTATTACTCTCCTTCATTCCTCCATTTTATTTCAGATTCAAAAGGATTACTTCTGTAAAGAAATCCCGACATTTTGGTGATCAGCATGTGGCACTTTTATTTTTTTAAAACAGTTGGAGATAAAAAAAAAAGAGTTTGTCTGCTAACACTCCCTCTCAAATACACATGAATTTATGAACACAAGATTTCAACCTCGCTAAGCTAGTAACACTCCATAAACTAAGAAAAAGATAAAAGAATGATCAAACTAAGCCACTGAAAGTATAAGCATTGAAAATATGAAAATATGTAAAACTAGAAGGAAGGTATTTTATTCGGTTTGGCACGCTACTTTTTGAACTGCAGTTAAAAGGGAAAAAAAAATATTCTGGGAGTCACTGTAAATTAAAGCAGTAAAAAGTTATACTTTTCAAATGAGGCTTAGAGGGAAATTTAGTTTTTTTTGTGAGCTTTATGGTGCAGTGGCTAATCATATGCGAACCCAAACTCTTCAACTCAGTCAAGCTATTACCTGGCCGGATGCCTGCCGAAACCTTGCAGGAACTGTGCATTTAAGCATATAATTCACATGATTTTACAGTTTTTAAGTGTCTATTCATGAGATTTAAGTGTAAAACAAGCTCTGTAAATTTTAAAAAGGTAACTATTTTTACTGTATCTTCTTTTCCAGGAGGTCTCTACAGGGAAGGAAGCTGTGTTACAATAGATACTGAGCTTTTTGTTAAATTACAGCTGTGCACAGACATTATTGCATGAAATATTTTTTAGTTTCAATACACCCAGAGAACAGCTGAGAGCAACAAGATACAGCTCCGGAGCTTTAACGATTCACCCTGCTCTCCTAAATCATTCATAAATGTTTACTCAGTGCTGTACATATCAAATATGCTCTGACAGTGCGTTTAGACACACAAAATGAGATGCGGCAGATCAGAGCGTGCAGCTTTGCATGAGTCAAAACTTCAGTGGTACATCAGTAATGAATAGTTTCAAACATGAGGTTAAGGACTTCTTGATGTATGGGCAGTGAGCCGAGTATGTGGCCAAGTGCTTCATACAGATTGCTTTCTTTCTGTTCAGCTCTTTGAAAGGCCTTTTAGACATGGCAGCATGTCGTGTGCTGGGTTTGTGAGCAGATATCCTGAAATGATCACTCACAGGTGACATTCCTAATATTCCCAATGATCTACCACTTTAACTTGACATGTTCAATAAATTTCCCTATAGGTGCCAATGATAGATTAAACGTCAGAACAGCATGCCTGTTCTGAAATGCTTGCCTTTGTTTGCATTATATTCAGGTACATTTCACCATTAGACTTTAGACAAATGGAATAAACTACCTGCAACCATTCAGGAAGGTTTTCCCAAGTGACCGGATTTCATTTCCTTAAAAGGAGTCATTAACTCCAAGTGACAGAGAAATGATTTCACTCTGTAGTGAAAACAGCTTCTCATTGGCAATCATTAGTTTAGCACTCCATAATCAGTCCTTTGTGCTGCGTGTTCATCACCAGGCCTCGCTCTGCTGGTGTTAAGAGAGAGTGAGGCCACTATCATCAAGGGCGGGATGTGAAAATTGCTCCATAAAACAAAAGTAATACCCAATAAAACAAGAAAGCCACTGGCACTTACAACATAAAAGTGACAAATTACAATGCAAGTACATGGTAAACACGTTATTCCTCAGATGTAATCCAAACTGCAACCTTGTAGAGCTGCTTTACCTTAAGACATAGGGGGGTCATCTGTTTATTGAGATGAGGAATGGGACTTATAGATGAAATGCTACTCAATAAAGCCCATTTTCCAGTTATAGGTCCATCACACTGTAACAGGAGGGAAATAATTCAAAAAGGACTGCTAAGATTAGAGAAAGAGCAGTGTTTGTAGCTTTAGAGGTTCTGCAGGAACAGGAACAATCTGTCTTCATTGAAGCTCTGACTTGATGAGGCAACCTGAAAGGTAATTAAGTTTGATATGTTGCCCATGCTCCTCAGCCCACGCTTTGAGAGTAACAAGCTCCAGCAGCAAAAAGCTCCGTTTAAGTTATGGCCTGTCATCTTATATATTTTTTTGCATTTTATGTTTTTCACTGTCAAAGAGACTAACCTACAAATTCTATTTGGAGGAAATATAATCTAGCATTAAACTTCCTTTCTGCCATAAGGTTGGCTCTAATAACTAGAGGAAAAAAAAACAACCCGTCTGTAACGGAAATTACTGGAACTGAGAACTGAATTCAGCATTATGAACTGTGGAAAACATTCTGCTAAAACAAGCGGTGTTGTTGCTCTGAAATTCTGTATTAATACTTATTTCTTTCATTAAAAATAAATTAGCATTAAATGATACAAAGGAGCATTTAGTTTATTATAGATAATGTAAGCTGTTGTCGTCAAACTTCATATAAGGAGAAAAACAATTCACTAGTTTGCAAATTATTTTCTAATTTTTTAGACTAAACAGTAACATTCAAAACATATTTTTAATTACAAGATGATAGTCATAAGAAAGAAGTAGTATAAGAAGAAAGTCAAAATTTTGCCAAAATAAAGTCATAATAAGAGAATAAAGTTGAATGATAGTCACAATAATACCTTAATAACAACAAGATAATACAAGAATAAAGCCATACAACAATAAAGTTGAAATAATACCAGAATAAAGTCATAATATTCCTNAAGTTTGGCATAATGTTTTAAAACCTAACCCTGCCAATATGAGCTTTTCCCCGCTTGGTCTTCATGATGTCATTTGTTCTCTAACACATCTGAGAGGTCTTCACAGAACAGCTGTATTTACATATTAAATTACACACAGATGCTTTTTGTTTTCCAGTTAGGTGACTTCTGAAAGCATTTGGTTAAACACTTTTATTGAGAGGTATCAGAGTAACTGGCTTAACAAATATGCATGTCTTGTTTAATTTTAGGAAAGCCTTGTACAATCTCCCCTCCATTTCTCAATTATGCCCTGCTTTGTGTTGTCATATCATATAAAATCCCAATAAAATAAAAAAAGCAACATAATTGATCCTCAATGCTTTGATTTTTTTTTTATATTTGTGTTAAGATGTTTTGATTCTGGTTGCTTTTCATATGATGTAAGACCTTTTTATGCTGCTTATCTTTTTCAGTTCAGCAAATTCTTTGTTCATCAAATCAGTCATCACAAAGTGAGCCCTGTGCCCTCATTTGACCCTGCTATTTTTTATAAAAGGTATTCAAAGTGCTTTGCGCTAATCTGATGAAATGTGTTTAACATTGTTTGTACACTTCTTCAGAGGCAGCGGCTTTATTACAGGCAAAGCCAACAGAAGGCATGGCATAAGAATGCTGACAGGAATATTAAACGAGGCAGCCTGAGCAATATAGAATATAAATGAGCTTATTTTACACTGCAGAGCTCTGCAAACCAACAAACAGACTTCTCTATTTGTAATAAATCATTCCCATTCAGATGGCCTCCACTCTTAAGGCATTGTTTAATATTATCTGCAAAGAGGGGAGAAATAAATTGGTTTACATTGCAAAAAAAAGGTGCTGTGGTCGGAAAGCATCGCATGATGATGAAAGATGGAATATACTTGACTTATTGACGATAATGAACGTGCAAAAGAATGTTGCGTAGGGGGTTGGCATGTGGGAGCAATATTCATATTCTGCAGAGAAATCCCAAGTAAGCAGTAAATGTAGCAGAGTAAGATTTTCTGA
Organism: Poecilia formosa; assembly: GCF_000485575.1. Classification (NCBI taxonomy): domain Eukaryota; kingdom Metazoa; phylum Chordata; class Actinopteri; order Cyprinodontiformes; family Poeciliidae; genus Poecilia; species Poecilia formosa. The sequence goes on along the minus strand of NW_006799985.1, from coordinate 1,437,409 downwards.
AATAGTATTTAAGTCCCTGTGCACCACTTTCAATAGAACATAAAATGTAATTCAATGCCTACACACCAACCTACTATCCTGCCTGTGCATTGAAGAGATAAATATTTTGTCAGAATGGTGCAGAGTAAATATGAAATGACAATTACTTTGCTGAAGAAACATCCCTTTGCATCATTCATGTTCTAGGCATTGTGCCATAGAAAACCTTCAATGGCTGTTTCTTTTCTCGATTTGGAGACACAAAAGAAAATGCTCAAAACATACAGGTACAATTAAGTGAACTGAATATTATACTTTGGCTTTTCTTCAGCAAGATCCAAGATCAACAATGACAAAAGGGCATCAAAGGAAAGAAAACAGCATTTTTGCTCCGCTGCCTGAGAACATTTAGAAACACTCCTCCATGTCAAATGTGTTGCAGCATTCCCAAAATGAGTGCATTGTGGCAAAGCCGTTCCCAGCAGAACAGTTACATAAGCGAGGCAGCTACTGAGTACAAAGATGTACAAACTTTAAATATGAATTCAAGAACTATATGATTTTCACGGCTCTGTATGACAGGAGCTGATATATGAATCTGTGCAGAATCAATCTGAAGCTTTGGACAGTCGAATGTGAAAAGTGTGGGGGGGGAATGGAAATTTTGATATTCAAGCATACATATAAAATGCTAAAACTTGGATTCTACCTGCAATATTGGTTATTAGCAGTTTTTTTTCCCCATTTAATCTACAACTCTGAACCTGCAAAAATACATTATATTACATATTGGATGTAATGTGGTTTTTCTGGCAGTATTTGATTGACAAGAAAGGTGTGCGAGGGAGAGTGTGTTACATGTATTTCTTTTTACAAGTTCAGATTCTCACTATTATATAGTGCGGAATGAAAATTACCTTCAAGCAGCAATTTCTTCATTGAACTGTTGCAAGAATCATTACATGTACAAACCTCCATCTTTGGAGCTTGGCCCATTATTCTCTCTTATTGCTCTTTTCCCATATCTCCTCATATGCAGTACAGGCCTCTAACATTTCAGTATTTAGAGATAGGGAGGCACTGGGATCCCTTCTGATCAGATAACATCAGGATACTCTGTTAAAGACTGGACAGCATGCGCTACTGTAGCTTCTTTGGGGCTGAACTATCGTTTCAGGTTGGGGTGATTCTAGCTTGTTTTATCAGATCATTATCTTGTTGGTCATCCTTAAACATCTGTCATATCTTTATTTTTAGAAGCACATATATGACAACCTGATAATATGGAGCATGCGGTGCCAATAGTAGAGAAGTTAAATAGAACGGACATGCTAAAAAGAGAAAAACTTGATTTGGCTACTGCAATGACTTGGCTTAAAGATGTCAAAAACACTCTTTTCTGCTGAATTATTCCAGTACTTTATCTTTGACTATAAAAACAAAACCCTAAAAGCAAAAGAACTGTTGGCCCAGTGGCTGAAGACTTAGCTCTGTTGCAGTCCTGACATTGAGAGCTACCAACCTGCAGCTTTTAGATGCATCCCTTCTCCAACACACCTGGACCAAAGGAATTGCTTCGTACCAAGGCTCTGCAGAGCTGAAGAAATGCTGATGAGGAAATTGAGCTGTCTGATTCAAGGGTGTAGGAGCAAAGATACACCTGAAGATGCAGGTTGGTAGCTTTCGAGGACTAGACTTGGACATCTCTGTTCTAAATTAAAGTTGTTTCACATGATACATGGTCAAACATGGGTACAATATTGGGAGATTGGTATAAATTTTGGGTTAACAGTACAGATACAGGACAATAAATGAGAAATTTCAATACTTGATTTAAATTTTTTGATTGTCCATTACATGATGGTATTTTAAGGCATGTGTATGATTTTTTTTCAATATATTTTTTTCTTTTAGTCTTCATAGTTCACCACTGTTACAGTGGTGATGGACAAAATGGCCACCTGTAGAACCAAGGGATTTAAAAGCACTCTGTGTATGCGATTTACCACAGTATCAAACAAGAGTCTGTGATTAAAACTGTTAAACACTAAAATTCAGGCTGGATTCAGATATTACTTCTCTGGTTCTGACCACCGTCATTATAAACATAAAAAGGAAAGGTTCCTGTAAAAGATTGCCTTTTCATACCTTTTGTTTTGTTTTTTTCTAAGCTTTTGATATTTTCATTATCCTTTGGGAAAAAGCTTCTTCAGTGGAGAGACTGTTTTTAGTGAAAGAGGGGAAAGTTGCCCTTTCTACCAGATGCATGGATGATTTTTGTCGCAAAAGTGCTTATTATACCCTTTTGCTGTGTCATTAATAGGAGGGCACACATCTGTTTGACATATTCTCATTACAAAGATCGATTTTAGCAAAGAAAATTATCTGATTTCGGCGTGGAGCCATAAAGAGTGACGGGCTTCAAGACAGCAGTTACAAACACCATTTAATTCATAAAGTATTTCATTGGCAATATATGAATCAAGTCCTAAAAGCACTTTGAATTGCCTTGTTGCTGAAAATGTGCTATATAAATAAAATTACCTTACCTTACCTTAAACTGAATGTTAACAGCTACATAAAACTGAATTATGGAAACTGCTACAAAGCAAGCAGCCTCCTTACAAGACAAATCTTCTGAAATATTCTTTATTCTTTATCATTATTGCTTTCCAGTGTGAATCTGGGTGCTTTGATTTGCTTGTCAGTTTGTTGCTGATACATACAAATTTCCCTACAGATGTACAAATAAAAAAACTTGTTCTATTCTTTGAACAAGTATAAAGGCTGCTCTTATCCGAGCTTAATATTCCCTAAAAATCAATATTAAATGGTTTTATGCAAAGGTTTGGTGCGATATATGTCCTTGTCTTTTTCTTAGGAGTAAAACCCCTAATTAAGTCTGCACTAAAACCAAGGGACTTAAAGAAAATTATTCTTTACCAGAACATTAATCATTAAAAAAATTAATGGATATCAAATATTTAATATAGTAGAATGTACAGCTTGTATTACCAAGGATTTTTTTTTTTTGCCAAATTGATCTTGTAGAGGAAAATCCATAATTAAAATTATGCTAGCAAGGACAAATCATTAAGATTTCTTTTCACCTTCATGCTTCAGGAAAAAGAAATATACACCCTGCCAGTGATGTATAGGCTATTAGAGGCAGAAATAAATTATTACTGTCTCATGTAAAAATGGCTGCCTGATTACGTTAGCAAAAGAAAATTAGGTGAGGATTTTTGTGTAACTGAATCTCAGACGTTCAAAATAGGGAAATTAATGACAGTAGTACGGTAACTTTTCTAACCCTAAGATGATGCACACTATTACGTGTAACCTTTCTATCTGTATGTAAAAGGCTTTTGCACTGTGTGCATGTCTATTACCATAAGCATCTGAGTTTGACCATGTTGTCAGTCAAATATTTTTACATGGATCTGGTGAAAATTGTCAAACTAAACTTTTATGCTGGAACTGAAACATCATATTTTTCAAAGTATTTTCACTTTCATTGTTTTAACATGATTAAGTAAGCAGAAAACCAAAAGTACAGAGTGAACATCTCTGCACACAATGAGATGCAGATTCAGAACAGTGTAGCGCACAGCAAAGACTCTCCAAACAGGATAGAAAGCTTTTTGTTTAAAATCAAACAGGTTGTTGTGTCAGTCAAAGCATAAGGTGGCAACTGTGTTATACAAATTAGGATTCAAATTTGATATTGTGATCAATAAGAACATCACTTATCAGAAGCAAACAATCATAAACTAACTATGTCCAACTTTTTCAAGATTTCAGATCATTTTCTACTTCCTTTTTGTAAAAGAACACACAACTGATTATGTATTTATTACTTCAGGTCCATTGGTGGAAATGGTGATTTCCCTGAAACCTGTTCTCTGCACTGGATCAAAGTCGTTAATGGAAATATTACTAATATTCCCGGAATGGTTCACTACTTTTACTGAAATTACCCCTAAAATCTCATATAACGGAGTCAAATAAATGACTGGTGAGAAGACCTACCAATAGTTTGACACTGAAATCCTCTTCACAGCAAAAGTGGCAAAAGTAATGATATTTAAACACACACAGAGGAGTGAAAGAAAATATGTGTGCTCACTGAGAAATCATCTCCCTTCCTGGCACTGTGATGTGGACTGAGGCCATTCCCTTCAGGACGAATTCCTCCATTCATCCACACATACCTCCCCCTCTATCTTAGCAGCTCTGCTCAGTCTTTGATCTGCTTATGTTCTCTTGAAAGGGTGAAAGACTTCAAACAGAAATGGCCATGATTTGAGTGTGACTTTCATATGAAATGCTACTTTTTTTTCCTGCTACCCCATTGATTTGACAAAAGTAGTCAATATTCTTCAATAATGTACAGTTTTTCTTATTTTTGATTCTCTGTTTTGGTACCATTTGCTTCATAGATCATAGAAAATGGAGTTGTTTTCCTCTAAGGACTGGGGACATATCTTACAAAAATTAACAGCATTATCCCATGCAAGATCTGAATTAGTGTTTAGAAGCAAACTGTTTGGACCTCATTGTTCATGCTGCAGTGTTAGCTCACTTTAAATGTAAGATTCTAGCATTTATTCAGCTTTGAACTTGGCAAGGTTTAACAAATTACTTTTTTATAGGTTTTTTTTTTATTTCCTGCTTCTTTCCTAAAGCTCTTTAAACCCTTATATGCATGCAGTATTTCTTTCTCATATCATCCTCACAGCAACACACTGAAGGCAATCTTGTGTCTTGCCTGAGGACACTTGTATTAAAGAAAACAAATGAAAGATTTTATGTTTCCTTATCATTTTCTGGAAATGGAAGTGAAGAGTTATGGCAGAGATTTTTAAAGGAAATCCAACATTTTGGTTCTTGGATTTTCTTTTATGTTGGGAATTTTAATTCTTCCGCACATAACCATAATGAGCATGCTTGTGAGCAAGCAGTCCTACCACAAAAAAATGCAGCTTGGATGAAACAACCACAGGTTTTAAAAGAGACACACTTCATGGATAAGTGTTGGGTAGAGCAAAGTGACTCATTTTACCCCATAACTGTTCTGAAGATGTGTGGGCTAAGGTCGATAAAAATCAGCTGTTGATTTGTTTATATGTAGTCTTGCAATTCCAGCCGGGTATTCATAAGACCTCAAAAAAAGATGATGACAGTATGAGGGAAAAAACTGTAATAACTCTTGTATGAACAACTAGGGAAAATATCCATTGTGGCAGCGTGTTTCCTTCAAGATTGTGAGCCCAAAGAATAAGAGAAACATTGTTTCTGAATAAGAACGGTTTCTGTTTTTAGTATGACCAAGTTAAAATAAGTTGACTATTTTTACCCTTATCTGAAACCTGGAACACCAAGTAAGGACTGCTGGCATAGACAGTGCCAGCTCTGGGTTTTAATATGTTTTATTCTATTATTCGTCTTTAAATAGAACTCGGCTGTATATCCTAATTAAATGTGCAGAGTGTGCAGTCTATTTGTTCTGTGGGTGCTACAACATTCACTTTTAGTACATTTATTTGGCAAATTATTGAAGCTGACTAACCACATTAATCAGTAATTTATCGTTTATTAACAAACCAAACTAAATGCACTTGAATTCTGTTTATGTCCATGTAATTTGAATGTAGTGAGAACGTAGCTGCTCTGAGTGATGAATTTACCAGATAAATTTGCACAGGATTAATCTCAACAATGTATGTTGCACCAGGCTGCTGAGTAACAGAGGTAATCAAAAAGCATAATCTATTAAGAATTTATATTTTCTTAGATAGTGTTGTAATCTAGTGCTTATTTAGCTGAAATTAGTCAGCATGCATTTAAATGTTTAAATATCAATTTAAAACTGCTTTAAAATATTCTAATTTGTACACTTTTAAATCAAAATGTTCAAAGGTCCATCCTATGAGTTGCATTATATCTGAAGGTAACAGCAGAAATAAATTATATGGAGATATTTATGTCAATGCTGAAAATTAACCCTGGAAAAAACCCCTGCTCTTTACTAATATTGTTTGAGTTAAATTTTTGTCTGAATTTGGGGAATTTTGTGCTTTTATTTTCTGTTCCTTCTACTATCTACAGTAAAACAAATATTTAATAGTTTAAATAATTAAGATAATGACTGATACAGAATGACAGGTGGATACAATGTAAAAAAAAGAACTTGGATGACTAGTGGAGGCTCTGAATTTTACTTCATTAAAATACTCAAACCAAATGTCCTCTAAAGTACAATGTATATGCTTTGCAACTGCAGTTTGGCACTTAAATAAGAAACATAGCACATGTGCACCCATGTATTTTTCAAATGACCCATGAAATAGTAAAAATCCAGACAGGAGGCTACCAGATTTTGAAGAGTTGTGCCAGGATCCCTTATGAAAGTCCAGTTGCTTTCATGTTTCATACATTTGATAAAGGATGTAGTCATTCATCAAAGCCCTGCTTTTTTGACAAACAGCCTATCTGCAGTGTCAATGCAGATACCAACTGAGCATGACATAGTGAGGATGATGGAGTGTCCCCTTGTCTGACAAATGAAGAATAGTAGCAAGTGTAGAAAAGCTACATCTGATCAACTCAACTATTGTGCTCAAATAAATGCATCAAAAATGAAAATTAATTCATAATCACATGAACAAACAGGACGTTCTTTGATATTTTTCAAGTTGAGAAGACACAAGCAAAGGGGCATACGGTATGATTCAGTAACTGAATTGTATTACTCTCCTTCATTCCTCCATTTTATTTCAGATTCAAAAGGATTACTTCTGTAAAGAAATCCCGACATTTTGGTGATCAGCATGTGGCACTTTTATTTTTTTAAAACAGTTGGAGATAAAAAAAAAAGAGTTTGTCTGCTAACACTCCCTCTCAAATACACATGAATTTATGAACACAAGATTTCAACCTCGCTAAGCTAGTAACACTCCATAAACTAAGAAAAAGATAAAAGAATGATCAAACTAAGCCACTGAAAGTATAAGCATTGAAAATATGAAAATATGTAAAACTAGAAGGAAGGTATTTTATTCGGTTTGGCACGCTACTTTTTGAACTGCAGTTAAAAGGGAAAAAAAAATATTCTGGGAGTCACTGTAAATTAAAGCAGTAAAAAGTTATACTTTTCAAATGAGGCTTAGAGGGAAATTTAGTTTTTTTTGTGAGCTTTATGGTGCAGTGGCTAATCATATGCGAACCCAAACTCTTCAACTCAGTCAAGCTATTACCTGGCCGGATGCCTGCCGAAACCTTGCAGGAACTGTGCATTTAAGCATATAATTCACATGATTTTACAGTTTTTAAGTGTCTATTCATGAGATTTAAGTGTAAAACAAGCTCTGTAAATTTTAAAAAGGTAACTATTTTTACTGTATCTTCTTTTCCAGGAGGTCTCTACAGGGAAGGAAGCTGTGTTACAATAGATACTGAGCTTTTTGTTAAATTACAGCTGTGCACAGACATTATTGCATGAAATATTTTTTAGTTTCAATACACCCAGAGAACAGCTGAGAGCAACAAGATACAGCTCCGGAGCTTTAACGATTCACCCTGCTCTCCTAAATCATTCATAAATGTTTACTCAGTGCTGTACATATCAAATATGCTCTGACAGTGCGTTTAGACACACAAAATGAGATGCGGCAGATCAGAGCGTGCAGCTTTGCATGAGTCAAAACTTCAGTGGTACATCAGTAATGAATAGTTTCAAACATGAGGTTAAGGACTTCTTGATGTATGGGCAGTGAGCCGAGTATGTGGCCAAGTGCTTCATACAGATTGCTTTCTTTCTGTTCAGCTCTTTGAAAGGCGTTTTAGACATGGCAGCATGTCGTGTGCTGGGTTTGTGAGCAGATATCCTGAAATGATCACTCACAGGTGACATTCCTAATATTCCCAATGATCTACCACTTTAACTTGACATGTTCAATAAATTTCCCTATAGGTGCCAATGATAGATTAAACGTCAGAACAGCATGCCTGTTCTGAAATGCTTGCCTTTGTTTGCATTATATTCAGGTACATTTCACCATTAGACTTTAGACAAATGGAATAAACTACCTGCAACCATTCAGGAAGGTTTTCCCAAGTGACCGGATTTCATTTCCTTAAAAGGAGTCATTAACTCCAAGTGACAGAGAAATGATTTCACTCTGTAGTGAAAACAGCTTCTCATTGGCAATCATTAGTTTAGCACTCCATAATCAGTCCTTTGTGCTGCGTGTTCATCACCAGGCCTCGCTCTGCTGGTGTTAAGAGAGAGTGAGGCCACTATCATCAAGGGCGGGATGTGAAAATTGCTCCATAAAACAAAAGTAATACCCAATAAAACAAGAAAGCCACTGGCACTTACAACATAAAAGTGACAAATTACAATGCAAGTACATGGTAAACACGTTGTTATTCCTCAGATGTAATCCAAACTGCAACCTTGTAGAGCTGCTTTACCTTAAGACATAGGGGGGTCATCTGTTTATTGAGATGAGGAATGGGACTTATAGATGAAATGCTACTCAATAAAGCCCATTTTCCAGTTATAGGTCCATCACACTGTAACAGGAGGGAAATAATTCAAAAAGGACTGCTAAGATTAGAGAAAGAGCAGTGTTTGTAGCTTTAGAGGTTCTGCAGGAACAGGAACAATCTGTCTTCATTGAAGCTCTGACTTGATGAGGCAACCTGAAAGGTAATTAAGTTTGATATGTTGCCCATGCTCCTCAGCCCACGCTTTGAGAGTAACAAGCTCCAGCAGCAAAAAGCTCCGTTTAAGTTATGGCCTGTCATCTTATATATTTTTTTGCATTTTATGTTTTTCACTGTCAAAGAGACTAACCTACAAATTCTATTTGGAGGAAATATAATCTAGCATTAAACTTCCTTTCTGCCATAAGGTTGGCTCTAATAACTAGAGGAAAAAAACAAACAACCCGTCTGTAACGGAAATTACTGGAACTGAGAACTGAATTCAGCATTATGAACTGTGGAAAACATTCTGCTAAAACAAGCGGTGTTGTTGCTCTGAAATTCTGTATTAATACTTATTTCTTTCATTAAAAATAAATTAGCATTAAATGATACAAAGGAGCATTTAGTTTATTATAGATAATGTAAGCTGTTGTCGTCAAACTTCATATAAGGAGAAAAGCAATTCACTAGTTTGCAAATTATTTTCTAATTTTTTAGACTAAACAGTAACATTCAAAACATATTTTTAATTACAAGATGATAGTCATAAGAAAGAAGTAGTATAAGAAGAAAGTCAAAATTTTGCCAAAATAAAGTCATAAGAGAATAAAGTTGAATGATAGTCACAATAATACCTTAATAACAACAAGATAATACAAGAATAAAGCCATACAACAATAAAGTTGAAATAATACCAGAATAAAGTCATAATATTCCTAGTAAGATGAATGCTTTCAGGTCGATTATGAATATAAGCTGAAATTTGAACTAAAACCTTCTTTCTGTAAAATGTCACTGCAAACTGTGATCCAAATAATAACTTAAACTCTTTGCTTCACAATCCTATCAAGACTTTGCTTATCCCTGTGGTATGTGTACTGTTTTTAAGACAATTTTCCTTCCACTGAACTTTCTAAACCATACTTGATTGCAGGTTTTAAAGAGCTATAATGTAAATGGGTAAACTGACACTTCTGCATGAAGAATAGTTTTAACTGTCCTGTGCACTGTGATCATCAAAATGACCATTTTGCCCAATTACTCATTATTCTGTAATAACAAAACAAGTTTCAATCTCGACACTAAAAACTGAAATTAACTTTCAGTATATTCTAATTTCATATACTTTAAATGTGCTTCTTTGTGCATTTCATCAAGGTAAAGATGGCTGTACAAATGAATCAGTGTCACAATTTAACTATTATGACTGGCTTGTTTAAAACGCCATGATTTAAGGTGCTTTGAATGAAACTCAATAGAATTCTGGAGCACGAGTTATGCTGTGTTAAAGTTCAATCCTTCAATCTATTCAGAAACCTTAGGCTCTCTATCGTCACGTATGAATTGGCTCACTGCAATTTCTGTCTATTCAATGGCTGAGAAATTGAGTTTTCAGCCTGAAGTGCTGCAAACATCTTGGAATGAGGAGAAAGTGAGGAGGAGAGAATATGGGAGAGAAAAAGCTCGAGATTAAACGAGTGTGTCTTCATTCTCCTGTGCTCACATTGCAGCGAGCACACATTTATTTATTTCAAGCATGGCACTTGAGAAAGTTTTTGACAACCATCTGAAAACCCAAAGGCCCTTCATGTGCCCAGCACTGGTTTACAGTCGTCAACTCCAAGCAGCATCAGCAAAGGCTTTAGAAGCCCATCTTTCCTCTGTTCTAACCTGAGCTGCTGCTCCATCTTGCAAGTAACTCTGGGCTCTCCCAAAGTTAAGCTGTCTCCAATCCTATGATGGGAAATCAAGACAATTTTCTAAATTATCTAAAAAAGTTTTTCTATCATTTCCTTTCTCTTGTATTTAAATTTGATTTCTCAAGCTGAATATTTTGACACGGCTTTTTACTGTTTTCTGTCACATTCAGAGACACACCTCTCTACCCTCACCTCCCCCCACTGCAAAAACACTCTAAATGTGGTCATGTTGTCATTATTGCTTGAATGACAACCACATGGCAGCGTTGGTCTATTGCAACCCATGTTATCAGAGCAAGCAGGCAGCAGTTTTCATTTAAATACAGCAATAGAAGTATTCAAAAGCAGTCCTGAATTGCTTCATGTTGCTTTGAAGACTTCTTCATTTCATTGGTATTAAAGTAACTAAGGATCCTTGTGGATTTCACAAATGAGCCCTTTCTGAATACTCATCTGACAATGGCTGTTTTCGTTTTATTTAGTGCGTCTTGTTTTTCAAGTAGCTATATGTGGCTTGTCTCAGCTGATTGACTGGTTTATGTCTTGACTGTTTGCATGTGAATGTTTTTCATTCATTCCAACAAATAATGTAATGAAATCCACCATATGCTACTTGAGAGCAAATCAAGAGAAGGCATCTCGCTTCTGCTTTCACAGTGTTTATTTGACTGAATGAACACAAGTTTCTATTAGAATAGTGAACACTGATGAAAATTGCTTGCAGACCCGATTTCTCCTGAGCTGATCTCCACCTTTCGCATCCGGTCTCTGTCAGCTGGGGTTAAGGATAGCGACCAGCAGCATCTCTGTTCCCCTTCAGAGAACAAGATTCTTTTTTAAAGCAAAATGCCAGACAGCTTTTGAGTCCCCCAGCCAACAAAGGGACACTGAGAGAATTTTATACAGAGGTTATAAGGTTGCACTTCATTACAGTAAGGACAGGTAGATGTGCCAATGGTGTCTGTTGTTTATTTAGCTGTGCAGAGTAACTTGCATGGCAACAATAAAAGGGAACATATGCAGGATCCTCAATTCAAAGTTTGGAAAACTGTCTTCATAAAGTTGTTCAGAATGTTGTGGTAAACATTTTTCCCACAGTAGAAAGACAATAAAGTTAGTTTTTCAGGGATTTGTCCAAGTTTTGAGAGTCATGATGTTCCTTGTAAAGGGGTCTTATGATTAACAAACATTTTACGACTGATAGCATTGGTAGGAAATGCATAATACGATCAATACAAGCTAAATAAAAACACAAAAGAGCACGATAGGCACATTGGTTTGCCTATCGTTGTAGGGGTAAATTACTTAAGACAGCATAGCTAAATGCTGTTTCTGTTCCCTTCTCAAAATACCTATTTTTTTGAGTTTTGGTTACACACTCAATTTTTTTAAGATAATTTGTCTCTTTGCTGGCAAATAGCAACAGATATGTGCCATTACAGAGTCTCAAACAGACAACAGTAACATTTCGAACTACATAAATCCACGGCAACCCTCTGACGATACAACTTTGCCTTTGAAAAAAATGTCATTGGTTCTTGTGACAAACTTGTCACAGGTCAAGTTGTTTTCAAATGGGTACTGAGGCAAGCTTGCACTGGAGGTGAAATTAAAGGGCAAACCAGCAGAGCATTGAAGAGCTTTGAAAACCAAACTTTGGTGTATTGCTTCTCAGCTGTCATGCAGAGGGACATAAAGTATACTCTGTGCCTCCTTCAAAAAGGCTGCCGAAGGTAAATAATTCAGAAAGAAGAGCCAGGTATACATTGGTGGGAATTTTGTACGTGCTGCCTCTCTTTGTATGTTTTGTTCCTGCCATGTCTCAAATAATATATGAAAAAAGAAAAATAAAGTGTACCATTCCTCAGTGGAGAATTGGATATTTCTTTCTGTCTCCTAACAGACTTTGTAAACAAAGCTGCAGAGTTTGATGAGGTCTTGTTGAGGTAAGACCAGGAGCCTTGAGGTGAAATTGAAGAGAATAAGAACATGTAGGCAGCACAGCAGAGAGAATTTTTCCTTTTGCCGGGTGAAAGTGGCACTCAGTTGGTGAAACCTTGGCCCAATTTTGAAAGTATGATACAGAAGGATATTAGATTCATTCCTCACTTTAGTGTTTGTTTTTTCTTTTATAAAAATCAGCTTTATGTAGTTCTTAAAGTTATTGGTTTGTTGTGCTACTATCTTGTAATAGATTAATTAAATATTTTAGAGGTGATCTGTTATGCTTCCTTGGGACAGGTTAGGACTATTTTCATATTCATTACATTCTTTGAGCAACATCATTTTTAGATAATGAGAGTGTCTCAGAAAGATTTGTTTTAGGGTCTCTTTTCACTTTAAATCCAAATAAGCTACTGCTGGCCACTCCCTCAAATTCAATGTTTAGTCTTGTGAAAATGGCTGCAAACAGGTGTGCAATTATACAGTTGTACATATTTGAAAAGAATAAGTAGCCTCCTGCACAACCAACAAGACTGCAGCAAGTGGTTTCCAGATGGTAGATCAACAGCAAATCACTTGTTTTTTCCAGCAGCCATTGTATAGCACATTCAGCATTAAAACCAGATGAAACTGGATTCTTTGCTTGGGTTGCTAGGTGAGCAACTGGGCTCAGGTGGTGTTGCTAGATAACAGTGCAGTGTAACAGTAATTGGGTTTTTTTTTAAACGAACATTAGATACTTAAAAAAACATTGACTTATTGCTCAACGACATTTATTTTACATGATTGGGATGTTTTAGAAGCATTTGAGGCCAAAATGAAAGTACAAAAAACGTACAAAAAAGTAAATTTTGTATAATGGGGCCCTTTTGATATTTCCTCGTACTAGAAGCGAATTACAGGTCATGCATTTTACAGCATTATTAAAATGACAGCTATTAAAATAAAGCTTATCATAGCCTGAGTTGTAAAGCAAAACATCAGTTATATTTATACCACAACTCCAGTAATGTCCTGAAAAAGACAGAAACAAGAAGAAAATTCTAATTTGATGATCATGATTACTGCCAACACTGGGGAAAAAAACCATGCAAGGTCACCTCTCTGTACAACAACTCTCCTATTCCATTAAACCAAAAACACTTGAAACTACTCTCCTGAATCAAAATTAAATTTTCCCCACTCTCATGCTCTCAATATCAGCGACAATACATTATTCCCACAAGGTCAGCTGGGTCATATATCCAAGGCCTCCAACGATTTACGACGGAGTGATTGCTGATTGGCTGACTGCAGTGAATGACTGAATGTTAACGCTGAATGTTATTAAAGCTGTGTAAATGGGAACTTTGCTTGTCCATCGTTTTTTACATTCCATTTGCTGGCTATTTAGCTGAACACACAGTTCTGCTGGAGTAAATGTGGAGGCAGATTGGTTTCAGGAGTAGAGGAAGTTACTGTGCAGCAGTTTTTCAGAGATAATTAGGAGACAGCTTTTGGCTTGGGTGGAGTGTTTTGCTGCAGATCCATTTCTCTTAAATTGATTTAAAACAGCATGAGTTACAGTGACATTTCTAGTGACGAGTGACTGAAATTTGATAAAATCTTAAATGGGTGAAGTATTTTCCAGATATTACACATAATGACATTTACAGCACAATCAAGTAACTATGCTACATTCAGTTATAAAAATGCTGTATATATCAAACATGACTTAAAAGACATTTGATTTTGTGATTTAACGCTTCTAATCTTTAAGAAGCTTCTAGTCTTTGACATTCCGCCTTTAGCAAGGCAGAATGGACCCAACCTTTACAGCATCACCAGAGGATGTATCTTAAATGAATTGGTAATGTATTAAATTTGTGATACTGGATGTGGACAATATATCTGAAACTCTTCAGATTAGTTTTATTTGAGCATTTTCAGCCTGATGGACACTCGAGACTACTTAAACAAATTAGACTAATTAGGAGGAATCTGCTCCCACAATTATGAAGTCAAGAAACTGGTTCTGAATAATATAAATTTAATATGATAGCAAAATAACAGGAAATGATAAATGGCAGAGTGATTGATTCCCCTGCATATGAGTGTAGGGGGAAAATCCAGTTCATGCCGGACCATTTGTTGGCAGTGTGTCTTTAATTACAAGAGGGTGAGTTTAACCGATCGAGGCCAGGGTGGGAGAAGACATGAATGTCATTAGGATAATCAGAGCTCTAAATGAGGTTTTGATGCATTGTGTCCGACAGGTGTAGTAGCAAGATAGAAGATGGGAAAGGTTCCACCAGTGTGCTCCAGCTGTGTTTACACTCTGTCTTTAACAAAGAGGCCTTGTCATATTCTCTGTGATTGATGCAGCTGCAGAAGAATTGTTAGCATGTTTACATGAAACACTTTCTAGAAGACTCCGGCACCATAGCAAGCTGCTTTTGTGTGTGTGTGTGTGTTGTCGCTATTTGTCCTGCACAGGCTGAGAAAGGGCAATTAGCCAAACCAGACCAGCACTCCAATACAAACTACAAAATCAGTTTACATTTGTAGGACTGATTCAGCACCTTGCTGCACAGCCCTGTGGACTCTACTTTCAGCATGTTTCTCCTTGTCAGGTGTCATCTCTGAGTTTTACCTCGGGGGAAATCACGGTGCTCAAAACATGTCAGAAAGACAACTCACCCCCGTGTTTGCATCAGCCTTTTCTTGCTTTGAATTGCTAATGACACATGATGTCTTGAAGAGAAATCATTTTATCACACTTGACAACGGAGAGCATAATAAAAAAGAAAGACAGTAATGGTGCTCTCGGCTGATCTTTGGGCAGCTCTGTTTAAAACAGAAGGCAGCTCTGTTTCACTCTGCGATGAGCCCCGTGAGTTTGGGCTGATTTGAAGAACAATGAAGTGGATGTGCTGCTCTATAGCCTGAATAATGAGGTTGTGTGCTTCAGAGAACAGCCCCCACCCCCTTCTCTTTCTCTCTCACAAAGACACAATCCCCCAGCATGCCCCCCTTCTTTGATGGGGCAGATATATGCATAAGGAACACTTTCATGGGGTTCCAAGTACGACTAGGTTACAGTTTTGGTGTCCTTTATTTAATTATGCTGTGATTACTTGCATCACAATATTGCCACTTGAAAAATAAGATGCAATGAGAGTTACTGGTTTAAAACCAAATCTCTACAGTGAATGTATCGTCTGCTTCATTTTTTTTTATCCAATTGCTGGGTTGCCATGGTGTGGTTGTTGATAATCAAATACATTTTAGCCTTTTTGGCACAATAGACATACAATAGTCAGTGGCTGCTCACTGAGAAAGGGCATTCTTTCTGTTTTAATGATGTTCCTAACCAAACAGAGAATGTGATTCATGTCGGGCAAAGCATGGATGCAACTGAATGTTGTCCGTCTCCAATCCCAGAACACCTCGGCCAGACTAGATTCCTGTAGCTATAATTAGATATTTTGGTACTAAACTCAAGGTGAATAAATATCCTAACCATGCCATCTTGCTGCTGGAGACCAAAAACGTATTATTTTTTAATCTTCCAAAATAAGTGCCACACAATGGTCCAGTAGACTCACAGTTATGGGCCACATTGACATAGGCTGATTTAAAATGTAGAGAAAAAAATGGCCTAAAATAAAAATATTGTTTTTATTCAAAACCGAAAAGCAACCGTCATTCTCCGAAAGTAGCATTTTGATTACTGGTGCCCCTCAGTGCTGTTCTAATGGGAAATGTTTTTTGTTACTTAAATACCTAGGCTTAAACCAAATGTTCTAACCTTTTTTAAGGTGATGTTCCTATTCTGCTCAATACAACATCTGCAAAAAGCAGAGACCTGATCAGGCAGATTATCACAGTGGATGCGCTCAACACTATGGATGCGTCTTGAAATTTTGTCCAGAAATTTTATGAACATAAAATTGCATGAAGTGACAAAGGGCAACCTTGCCGGAGTTCAGCTGTCGCCAGAGACAAATCCAACCTAGCCAATGTAAATGAACTCTTTGATTACTGATGAGAACAGTGACCTTATGAGTAAAAAAGGCAGTTTATTTGTAGCTTCCTGAAATTAACCTTTCTTCAAATTTTGTGGCAAGGGGAGGGAGAAGTTGCATGTTCTTTTATCAGTGCACTTGGAAGAAGAACCTTTCAAACATCATTTAAAAATGAGTGTACCTGAAATTCTATCCAGAACAGTGCAGCATTGTGTTATGTTCTGGAAGCAAGGTCGATGCTAAATCCTAATTATATATGAATTAAAGTATTTGCATTGCGATCATGCACGAGTTCCTAGGAACAGATATAGTAGTAAGCCAAAATGAAACTGAGCAGATATCCCAGAAGGATTTGTGTTGTTTTGAGTTGATAGCATACCTTTCAACATGACCTCGTTGTCTGTAAACAAGACAAGAAAATAATACAAATACAATTATTCTCAAGCATTTCTAGAGATTGTTTGATTTGTATGCACTGCGCCACCGCATGTGTCTGTGCGTGGATGAATATCCTTATCTACCAGTTGGAGATTCAGAAGAAAGACTACAAGGCTTCTCTCCAGAGATGAGTTTGCTCAATTCAAACAAAACTCTGCTTAAATTCAGAAGGTAGGCCTGCACAGTGCTGATCAGCCATTTAAGGCGCAGTTTATGGAGGCTTAAAACTCTTTAATTGACGGCGTCTCCCAGAGTTGCAAAACGAGTCTCAAGAGTCATCAGTATGCATTAAATTGCATCGCTTTTTTTTTTTTATATTAGCCTTTTTCTAAAAGGCAAGGAGAACAAAACGAAATGCAGGACTCTATTCACAAATACTGCGGTTTAAAAACAGAGGATTCAGGAGCTGATCAATTAATGATTTCAGTTTGTTATTAAAACATGTGATTTGTGTAAATTCTTAATTTTCTGCAGGGGAATGTACCGTGCATAAATGAAACATTTTGTGCCGCCTTTCTTCATCTCCCCTGCTTGTATGCACATGAATACTGTATGAGCGTGTTTTACTTGAAGAGCACGGAGAGAATGAGTCTGTGATTAATAGAAGAATAATGGAAGTGTAATAGAAATTACATTTTGAACATTCATAATCTGCCTCTCTTCTCTTTGTTCAAATATAAATGCTCCAGGCTCCAATTTTCGTTTTCACTTTGAATAATGAGACGGTAAATTCATTATTCTTCAAGGAAGAACTCAAGTTCTTCCTTTGAGAGGAAGAACTTGAGTTGGGATGGAATACATTCTGACCTTGATCCCCTTTTATTTATCTCTTCTATTTTTTGGGGACAGAAATTCAGAGTGTGATTCAAGTGCAAATCTGAAATGCAGTATGATTAAACTTAAAATTGCCATTTGACTTCTGTAAGCATCTCTATCATTGATGGGTGATTTGTGCAGTACATTCGGTGCTGCTGGCAAGATAAGGAGGAGCATATGTGTGATCCATCATCCTGTGCATGTAATAATCGGGTCTTTTTCTCCTCCTGCTCACCGTGGAAGCACAGAGATGATGACTTTGTGGTTCATGTTGAAGACGGGAATTTCCACTCCTTGCTTTGCATGAGAGCAATCTGATGGAGTATTACTTGTCACTCATGTGGCTTGTGAAAGGAAGGCGGGGGGAGGTAATTCAAAAATAGGGTGCTAAGACCCGTGCAGAATTTTAAAAAGGCATCAGTCTGAATGTAAACTGCAACAAAGCATTGACCCTTTACACTGCAGATGTATCAAGTATGAGGAATTCTGTTTATTTTGTTTCCTCTATGTTTGTAATTAAGATTTCTGACACTGAATATTACTTATTCGACTGACTGGGAATTCCACAATTCTACAAGATATTTGCACGACCCTCAGCCCTTTTTCCCTTCAAGCTCTAGAACGAAGTAAAGCTTCATTTGATCTCTTTTTAGAAGCACACACACGCACACACACACACTCATCACCCAAAGAGCTTCTCTTTCACCACTCAAAGCCTCTTGTGAATTTCCTGTTTAAAACAGACAGACGAGTTTAGAATATTATTGTGTAAAGCCAGCATGTGTTGATTTTTGCTCTTAGATATGTTGACAAAAAATGAGCTTACAAGAAGCCTAGCCTTTTATAAT
The DNA here is from genome assembly GCF_000485575.1 of Poecilia formosa. Classification (NCBI taxonomy): domain Eukaryota; kingdom Metazoa; phylum Chordata; class Actinopteri; order Cyprinodontiformes; family Poeciliidae; genus Poecilia; species Poecilia formosa. Next base: position 1,418,962 of record NW_006799985.1, on the reverse strand, counting down.
CTACTTATCAAAGAAAGCGGTCCTTAACTTTAAAAGATACTGCCACATGTCAACAATTTAGAATATTGCTTAAAATGTAATTTATTAAAGTGCTCAATTCAAAAGTGAAACTCATACATTCATTCATTGTACAAATAGTGATTATTTAAAGCATTTATGTAATTTCATCGTAAACATGATATAAATTAATAAAGGGTTGTTCATAGAGAAATATCAGCCTCCTAGAGAGCATGTCTATACACTCTACAATATATAGATTTGGTCGGAGCTCCTTTTGAATGAATTACTGCTGTGATCAGCCATAGGTTAATAACAGCATTGAGGTTATCAACTTACAGCTCTGCTGAGGTGTTCAGAAAAGCCAGGATACTTTTATGGTGGCCTTTAGCTGGTCTCCAGACCACCAGACAAGCTAACTGGGCATTATCTATTTGGACCAACACCAGCAGAATAAATGGAAACTTTTCTCTGAAGCTCAAGCAGCAACTTCATTTTCATTGGTTTTGATCTCTTGCTGGTTTCCAAATTAAATTAACTAATTTACTTTGACCTGAGAAGGAAGGTGATTTTGGAAATCAGTAACATTCCAGTCGTTTTCCCCATCAAGCTCTTTTTACTTCTAATGATGTCTCTGGTTCAGGACTGTCTTAGACCAAGTTCCTGGACATTTCAGGGGGTTGGATCTTAAAATACTGACTCCAGACACTCTTTAATTTTTTTGTTTTTGCTGTTTGCTCCCCTTTTGTCTACCAAACTTCCATCCAACTTACCATTGATTTGTTTTGATACAGTTCTAAGGAAAGGCCAGCTTCCTTAGCAATGACCTTTGTTGCTTATTCTCATTGTGTTGTTCAAATTAACTGTCTAATGATTGTGAAGATAATATAATTTTGCATTTAAAATCACTTTAAAAAAAGATAAAAACCATAATCATAAAAACAAACTGACATAAATAACTCAAATATTCAACTTGTTGTGTAATGGATGTACATAGCATATGAGTTTTTAAGGCTTTTGATTCTAATTAATTGACAGCCACTTGCGTTTAGCTCTCTCCACATGTGACCAGATCTGTCAGAATGCAGCTGTTATTCGCCCCTGGCCTGCAGGTCACCTATAGATTAAACCCAATGCAGACTGACGTTAATAGACAGATTCCTGCCAAAGAGGGAAATGTCATCATAAAGCTAAAAGTGACAATGATCTCCACAGCAATGATGTGACTTTCTGCAATGAAAGGAGATCTTTTACCAGGATTTACCTCGGTGACAAGGGAGTATCTGACCACATCAACACAGCACCGGAGACTGTTCTGATAAAACCCAGCACCAAAGTAAAAGTTTCTTTAAAACGCAATGAACAGGTTTGCTGTTGACAATAAAAGTCTTCAGTAGTTAAAATAATCCAAAGGAGAACTGTGTTCTGTAAACAGAAGTGGAAGTTAGAAAACGATGAGAACTTGACTTTTGAAAGATACGATGGCTGATTAGTGTGATTTAAAGTTTCCTTTAGCTTTGATCCGAGTGCCTTGATTGTTGCAGTCTCGTATGCATACATACCAGGCCGAAGACAGAACAGGACATTCACTCTGTTTTGCAGTGAGCTTCCATGCACACAGAACAGTAAATTGAACCTGCATCTCCACTCTCAAATTCATTTTGTGTGCTTTGAACCAGCAGTGCTGTTTATATTCCCAGCAGTAATAGTGTTTCACAGACTTCATTTATGCAGTGAAATAGTATTATCTACAGAAGTTATTATATAAACAGCACATAATTTAACTATCTCCCAGGGTTACACTCAGTAATTTTCCAAACCCCAAATAGTATAAATCCATGCGAGTTGTTTTTATTTTGATTCTTTTCTGATATAAATTGCCTCTATAGATGTATTCATACTTCATACTGAGATGTATTTTTCAGATAAACTAAATCAAGAAAACAAAAGACCTTTTGGCTACAGAACATTGGATTTACTGATCCAGTAATAGGTATCATAAATTCTGACTTGCATGCTGCAGTGACAAATGGTGGATCAGATAGGAAATTTCCTTTGGGACTTTGTCCAGAAATGGTTTCTACAAGAAACTGGTATTTACTCTGCTAAGTGAAAAGGTACACTGGCAGAGGAAAGATACACATCACAGTGAATTCTTCATTATAAGCATATATTCTGAGTGGCAGACATCATATAGTGAGCAGATATAAAAAAAAAATAAAAATAAGACTTGCTTTTATTTCAATGCTTTGTTTTAGAAGAAAAGTGGTATGTAAGAAAACAGCATGGGTTATGAATGGAATAGTTTACTAAAATGAAAAAGGCTGGTTGCATTGTAGTGATGGTTTATGACACAAGCTACTGTGTTGGAAGCATGGAAATTACAGGCTAGTTTAAAATTTATTAAGTCGTTTTTGTCGCTAATGGGTCTTTTAAATTTCCGCTTTGCAATCAGGACTTTTGTCTCGGTTGAGCATCGATCCATAAGATCCATAAGTTTGTTTTTGTTGTTGTTCTGTAATTACAGACTACTGCACTGTGGCTAAATTTGCTATACAGCCCAACAAACCTAGTAAAAACAAGTAACCCATAATATACAACCACTTTTTAAGGTATAGTTAAAACCAGAAGACTCTTTAAAAGACCTTCTTTTGTCTCGAATTAAACTAAGCCTCTGAAAGCATTTTTATCCATTCAAGCTGCAAGCTGTAAGATTTATTTAATCAAACATTCTTCAATAATTGCTCCTCAGAATCTCTCTCTGACCCAGTTTTGTTGTTGCCAGTAAAGCAAAAAATAGTCTGACCACACTTAACCATGAATGTAATCCTTCCTCTTAAATCTACTCCTCCCTTAACCACATTTGCAGTGTTCATAGCATATCTGTGTTCTTAAGCAAATCCTGTCTAAACTAAGACTCTGCTTCAGTTTGCAGTGGACCATTTATTTCTTTCTTTCTGGTGAGTGAGTCAGAAGAAGACTGACCTATATCCCTGCATCAGATTTGCATCATTCTGGGAGTGGTTTCTCGCTACATTTAGTATGGCCTCAGCATCCAAAAATACGTCTGTTTCTGAAGAGGAGGAAAACACTGTTTATTTGACTCCCAGTGTTTATGTCGCTATCAAAATATTGTTTTCTTTTTTTAAAAGACAGATGGCTGCTCCAGAGTCAATGGACAAGCTGTGCATATTCTCCTGCATCACCACACGTCTAACCAGCTTCACTCCAGAAGGACGGTTGACGCAACCCAAAATGAAAGTGGCTCCGAAATGTTCAAGTTTGTGTTTGGCTTCAGATGCTCCTGAGGCAACATGGGAAATGTGTTAGCAACCGACTCACTTCGCTATTACTGTCTTCATAATGTTATTCCAGTTTTTTTTATGAGACTGTTGACCTGACAGAGGCTTGGTGGAAAATATGAAGCCTCCAGGGTGAGATCTCCTTGCATAAGCACATTTCCCATTAGAACAGCACTGAGGGGCAAGTGGAATTTGAACATGTCTTCTGTCCATGCACAATGCAAATGCTTCTGGAAAATGCCACAGCCACCACACTCAGGAAGGCTGGTGATCTGCATGCAACATGCAAGACTAAAAATGTTAACAAAGATTTTTGAATTAATCAAAATTAATGATATATGGATGCACGATCACTGTGTTTTAGTTTAAAATGGAAACTTGAGCACCGTGCCTACCTTCCCCGGCCCCTCTCTCTATCTCTCTCCATTCATTCCATCATAGTTAATTGAACAGAATAGTTTAGTATGCAATTAATTATGATGTGCTGAAATGATATATGGACCTGACAGGGCATTGTGGGTAATAATAGGAGAGATTTATTTACTGGCTTTGTGTAGGCTCCTCTCAACCCTGCAAAATTAATGTAGTTTCTCTGATTCAAATTATGGAAGAAAATAGGAAGGAAATTGTGTCAGACGCATACATATACAATGCTCTCGGGATCACGCTCACACACCCCCAAAGGCAAACAAATGGATTAACAGGCACCCATACACACACACGCACACTCACGCATACCTAAACGCACGGGGAATCAATGTTGTTCTTGTAGGAAAATTGTAAACGTAAAACGGCAGAAATGAATCACGCTAATGGCATGGCTGACAGCTGTGTTCAATATTATGATTTCAGTCCCCCGTCCCCACTCCCCAAGATTGATTATATAACTACTTCTTTATTTACTTGATGGAAGAAAACATATTACTCTGCAGTGCTCTAGGACAAATATGAACTTCAGGAACATTTATATAGTTATATAAGCCTATGAGCTGGATGCAATAATTCTGCTTTACTGTGACTGAAAACAATTCTGTGGATTTTCTTCATGTAAAAATACATCACATCTTTCTAGAAAAAAACAACCCACAACTTTGGACGTACCTATTTAAAAGACCCTGAGGATTCTTCTAGTTCATTCGCTGAAAATTAGAATTAACTTTCACAACACATTTTCAAAGAGAAGTACATTCCAGAAGTACATTCTTGAAGGCATGTTCTATAATAAACCTTTAAAATTACTTTGTTGAGCTATACCTGTTATAAATTGCATACAGAATACATGATAGTGATATTGAAAGCACATTTTCACCAAAGATTTGAGCTTTTTGTTTGTTTGTTTTTTTCAAAACAAGCTTTTGATGTGCAAGTTTAATTTCTATGATCCACTTATGGTTATATTTACACATACATTCTGAAATAAGAGATGTATCCACTTTAATTTTGAAAGTTAGTTGCGTATTTTGGCTGGATTTCACCAATTTTCAAATATCCAGACAGTTTTACCCATTCCAAAACCAGTTTAGTTTGCAACCTCATCCAAATGCATCAACAATCTGAATTCCTAAAATCTTGTGCTTTTTTGTAAGAGATGCAATTTTAACTGAGTCTTTGAAAGTTTTTCTCCTCTTGCTATCAAGGATACCTGCAGCTGGATGAATTTCAATGATTCCCGCAGTGCCTGAAACCCTGTGTGAGTAATTTTCATCAGCCTTAACCTGGCATCAAAACCTAAATAGCTTTCAAATTTAATTTTATTTAATAACAGGGATTTGTTTGTTGACATCCATGTCCCAGAGCAATTTGTTTTGCCTACACAGACACCAACCATCTTAGATTATGCACAGATCTAACATGCCATCAACACACCTTACCTGCCCTTGACCATGTATGTTGTCTTTCTGCGGACTTTATCTTCTTAAGTTTGACCAGTTCTTGATTGTCTTGTTTAGGCTCACTGACTAACTACATTTCATTTGTTAACTTCGTGTTTGACCACTTCATTCTGATCATCCAAAACTTCTGCTTGTTTTCTTAATTAACTTTCTCTGTTTGGTTCTTTTTGGTCAAAGTAAAAGAAAAAAAAAAAAGAAAGTAATTTTTATTTTTACACATTTGCACTTTCCAAACCAACTTTTTTCCTAAAATTACCTAAAAAAGCCAAGTCATAATGTATCCAATAAAAAAAAAAATTATAACTAAAAAAATGAATGAGAAAAATAGTTTCAGTGAAAAGTTTTACAAATATTTTCTATAGCTTTGGGACTCTACAGTAACACAAAATCAAACAAAAAAGCACTGTGGCTTCATTTGCTTTAGTTCAGGTCAGTTTTCATGATTTAGCAATAAGAAAAGACTTGATAAAAATGTCACAGAGTCAAAAAGCAGTGCTATCCGAAAAGAACACAAGGTAACACTTTATTTGAAAGGGTGTGCATAAGACTGACATGACACTGTCATAAACATGACATAACACCTGTCATGAACATAAAGAAGTCTTTATGAATGTTTATGACTGTCATGAAGTGTCATTCAGTAAATAATGACACTTTTAATGCAAAGTTGCTCTAAAAGTTGCATTAAAAGTCCATTAAAAGTGCCAACTTTGCAGGATTTTGTAAATTCTGATAATTTAACAGCGCTTTCAAAACAGAACATCCCACTATGGTTGTCAAACACGGGGGTGGCAGTGTGATGGTGTGCTGCTTCTGAACAACTTGTCGACTAATTCTCAGTTTGTGTTGCCAAAGGTTAGACAGAGAGGTTTGGAGAGTCGGGGGAGGATTGATTTTTAGTATCAAACAAAAGCAACAAGTATTGTTTATCAATAAAGAAAACAATAACTTTAAGCATCTTAAATTAATAAATGAATAAATATTAGAAACAGAAAAAACAAGGCTTGCAATAGCTGAGCACAATTTAGGAGAAATCAATGAGCTATTTGAGTTACTTCAACATTTCATGCAGCTTTAAATTAGTCCCTGGGATCTGGAGACATATGTTGTCATGTAGTCCAACAACAGGTGCGTCTTTGTGAAAGTCAGTTCTTTCCCACACTCACCAATAAACAGTACGTGATTAGCAATCATTACCCATCAGGAGTGAAAAATGTTCCTCACAATGCTGAAGCACCTGGATGAGTGCAGCTGTTGCTGAAGCATGTTAAGTATAAATAAGCGAGACAGTATTCACATACATGGGTGTGGTGTTTAGTATTTAAAGAGGCTGATGCAGATACTGTTTCATGCAGCTGCAGGGCTTGGCGTCAAGCAAACTACTTGAGATCGATTGTCTCTTACTGACTGCTGCAGCATTCTAGAACTCTACTTTAATATGGAAACACTTGATTCACATGTTTTCTGCACAAGCGCTCCTAAAGCAAAGGAGCTATTGGACTGAAGTTTTGCACAGCACAAAGAGAAACTGATTGCTTTTTATTTTGCCAGTTTTATTTTTTCACTCCAGCCCTCTCTGGTGCCTCTCCATCTGGAAAAACACCTTGTTACTTGGCATCAGTTTTCTATTTAGCAGCATGTGGGCCAGCTGTTTTCTTTGTTACATAAATGAAACAAATCCCTGCTGTGTTTAAATGAATGTGGACATGGAAAAAGATGATATTATTTCTCCATCAGGAGTTGGTCCAAATAACACCAAGCTTGTTAAGACTAGAATGTTTGGACCTAGGAGCAATTTCCTAATTTCTAACAATGGAAACTAACAGGAAACTGGATTGTGTAGCGCTAATGCATGAGTAAACATGCATTTATGAGAACGGCTTACCACAAATATTCTATGGGGATGTGTCTGCAGCATAATCCAAACATCATGTGACATGTAAACAGATGTGATTGAAATTGAAAATGCCTGACCAACAAGTGGTTTTGATCAACTGCAGTGAGTGAGGTCAAAACAAGCCTCCCCTCTTATTTCAAGGCTATTACTTCATGCAATTACAATTCATCCCTGCAGTTGGACAGTTGGTTACCATGTATGTGGATGTGTAAGTATCGGTGTCCATGTGAGGCTGCATGGACAGATAGCCTGAGGCATAAATAAACCAGTCGCCACCAGAGGCCTACAAAAAGAGCGGGGCCCCTCGAGTTTCTCTGCTCCTGTTTTGCTTTTCACACAACATACACATATTTCCTTACATTTCCTTCAGGTCTGCATAAGAGGCATACAGTTAACATGTATATTAAAAGTGCATTGCATCATTTTTGGAAGTTTTGTAATGGTTTGCTATATAAAACAAGAAAATTGTCATGAAAAAGTAAATAAAATTAGCTAGCCCACAAATTCAGGGCTTGTAAAAATATTGACATTCCTTTCATTCCTCCAAAATTTGTCACATCGCAATCACAAATGTGCAACATTTGGTCTTGTGTGTTGGACAAACACAGGGTTGGCGTAATTATGAAGTGAGCAAAAGGACTGATTGTTCTCCAAACGTATGATTAAAAACCTGTAAATGGTTGTGTGTGTAATTAAATTCTCTGCATAAATACAGCTGTTCTGTGAAGTCATCAGAGGTTTGTAAGAAAACACTGGAGAATGAACAGCCAAAGAAACGCAGCAGATCAGAAGAAAGGTTGTGGATACGTTTACAGCGGTGTCAGGTTAACATTGTTCAATCCATCATAAAGAAATTAGAAGGAGTTTGGCACAGCTAAAAACCTACCAAAGTAAGGTTTTCAGCTTTCTACTGGGCTGAAAGGCTGGGTAAGGACCACACTAAGATCCTGTGGTCCGATAAAACCAAAAGTGAACAACATGCAAACTACTGTGTGTGGAGCGAAAATAACTCTGCACATCTCCCTGAACACACCCACTGTGAAATATGCTGGGGAGGCTCTCCGTGAAGTTTTGGGACATGGAAGCTGGTCAGAGTTGTTGGTAAGATTGGTAGAGCTAAAACTTGAGAAAAGAATCGAAGGTTCGCCTTCCAGTGGGACAGCATCTCTAAACGATCTTCAATGGAACAACTTGGATCAAAATATATCCATGTATTAGAAGTGCCCAAGTCATTTTCCAAGACTTAGATTGCTGTTCATAGCTACTCCCTATCCAACCAGCTTTGATGCAAAAAAGGTAGAGCCATGCCCCAAGACCTGCTGCTGTAGAGACAGCAACAGGTGGTTCTAGAAAGTACTGGTTCAGAATAACTGGATACAAATTTCAGACATGATTTAAGGTTTTTAATTCGGCCAAATCACCATTTCTACTGGATAACTAGAAAAGTATTGGCATTACCCTTTAGTGTATTTGTTGCCAGATCCTGTTTCAGCTTCATCTTTCATGTAGAACACCATTGCTTCCACATAACAATACCGCTGCTGAACTGAGTTATTTAAATTTTCCGTTTTTAACGGTCAAAATTGTAAGCATCTATTTTTGAGTGAATTGCTTGCTAGAATTTTTATAAACAACAAACATTCATACACTGTCCACATTCATCACTAAGCAAAAGACATCCAGCAGGTTTTATACATTATGTCAACAATTCATAATTTTGAATAAATAAAGAGAGAAAATACAATATCTAACTGAATTTTGTGGCACTAATTACGTTGCAGGTACACAAAAAGAAATCAACAATCAAAAAGAAAAAGTTTGCAGCGTCGTTTAAATGAAATTTGCTTTATAAAAGAGCGAGACAGATTAAATTCTGCACAGCACCAGTGGATATATTTTTGACTGACTCCATCTACTCTAGATGTGCAAAACATCAGTAAGCTGGCTCACTATCAACATTGCATTGTGAAGAGAAGATTAGGGTGAAGTTCCCTGCCATGTTTTTAAGTAGTTTTTTTTCTGATCTGCAGCAGGCACAAATCGTCTGATACAGTCCACTGGTATGGGCTAGTTTGTATGCAGTCAGACATTCTCTTCTTGCCACAGGCATCTTTGTACCCGTCTTCATTCGTTTAAGTGCTGCTTTGAAGAGTCCATTGAAGTATGGTGAGAGATACAAATAAAAAAAGGCTGCCTGTTATAGAAAATGTTTACTTCTTTGGAGTGGGCTTTGAATAACCCTTTCTAAGGGCTATTTATAATCAAATTCATTACACGCAGCTTTAAATGGATATAAACCTCTTATAAAAGCTTTTAATGTATGCTGTTTCCAAGATCTGACACTTCTTTTTTCTTTTAATCATGAATCTCTCAATGCTTTTATTTTAAGCCTGGATATTATGCATTTAGGATACACACACTACTGGAAGTGTTTCAGATATGTATTATCATTACTATATTATCAAAAATCAGCGTACTGGGTGCATAAACCGACACAGTGCTGTGGAAAAGTATTTGATCCCTCAAAGACTTCTTTGGTTTTCTTTGTTCTCTCACTTGCATGTTTCAGAATATGAAGCAGTTTTTTTTAGATCATAGAGCCGGAGTAAATACCAAAATCAGTTTTCAACTGGAGGAAAAAAAAAACAAAGAGCTGTATGAGAGATATGTCTTAAATTGATAAACTGTTTACATTAGCTCCACCAAGGCTTAATATTGCCTTATCAGTGGAATTTGGAAATCACTTCAATAGAATCTGACTGACAACATGAAGTAGGTTAAAGCATCACATCATGGCCCTATCTAAAGGAAATGTGTAACAGATGAGAAGCAAAGTGATTAGCATGAGTTAGAAGGGGGCCATTTCTTAAGGCTCCTACGTACTTCATCCGAGGGGCCAAAACTGGTTCTCGCTAACAGAGACATGACGAAAACCACAGCATTTTGTTTGCAGAGAGGCGCCAGTTCCAAGTCAGACTGTTTCAACAGAGATATGTGTGAGGTGTTGCGTGATTGGTCAGAATTTTGTTGTCCTGTTTTAAGCGGAAGTGCGCTTAGGCAACAATGTTGATATTTTGCTTTTCTAGCACATTTGAATAAAACTTTCAACTATTTTGTCCATAAAAAATGGTTTGCAATAACATCGAGCGCCCCCTCTAGTGCAACATCCTATACTCACTGGTTGCCAGCATGGATGTTGAAATTTTCCACAATGATTAAATAGATATAATATAGAAGGTCAGACTCAATCAGTATAGGTGTCTCATAGTTTTCATTCAGCCATGTTTCTGTTGAGAAAATAGCATCAAGACTCAGTAATGAACTCATTAATTAAAAATGGTTTTCCTGACAGATCTGTTGTTTAATAGAGTCAGTTTAAGTGACTTAGTGCCTGGCATTATTTTGTGGGAAGTTGCTTTTGATAAGGAATTGATTTTAGGTTAAAGGGTTGACTCTTGCATGTTAACTTATTTGTTATTGAGTTCCTGTTACCTACATGCACCACAAATTTACAGTATCTTCCTGTAGGGAGCACAAGTCAGATTGTAGTAGAACTAATGCTGTTCCCTCCCCATGTCACTAAGATAAAGCATAACTAACTATGGGCTTTAGGTTGCAGAAGCTCTTTGTTTCTGTAATAAAATCTTGCTTGCCACTGGAAAGCAAGCTTGGGAACATTTTTAGGAATTTTGGTACTATTCTGAACTCAATTTCTTTTCGAGTTTCATGGAAGATTAATGAGCTTGTGCTTTGTGAGACTTCTTGATAGCTTCTCTGCAAAAGTACTCAGTGCCCAATCAGAAATATAAAAGGAAGCTCAGACTCAGTTGTCAGGCTCAATTGATACACTCTTTGACTGGACTTTCCATTTCCTGCTGACAGAGATTAGACTAATTGTGAATCAAACCAAATGATTAACTTGACCACATTTTGAAAGCTTTCAAGGCATTTCAATTAACATGCAGGATACCTCTAAATGAAGGAATCTAAATGAGATCTTATTGTGCTATAGCCAAAAGAAATGTGATTAGCTGATTTATGTGTGTTTATGATGAATGATTTATTCTTATTAAATGTGCCTCGCTCATTATTAATCAGCCACAAATGGAATATTGATGCAGCACAGCAGTTAATGAATGTGCTTATTAAACCAAGCCAATGCTGTTAACATTCCCCACATACAATTTAATTATCTTCTTTCACCCTTGCTCTAATTATCTCTGATATTTTTCATCTTCACAAGGTTTGATAGCCATATAACGCTAACGGCTTACCACCAAGACTTGACTGAGCGAAACTACAGGGTCGTGTCTTGGTAGGTTTGCGGTTTTATCTTATTCGTTCTCTCAATCTATGATGGATTAATAAACAGTCATTCATGAAATTGTTCACTTGTCGAAACAAATGTGCATTGCACTCTCATTTTTATTTGTGAAAATTCTGGAAAACAAGCACCCTTTTCCTTCCACTTTTCCACAGTTATGCGCTATTTTGTCTTGGTTTGTTACATAAAAACTCCAATAAATTGCAATGAGATTTATTAGCTTGTGGTAGGGTAGGAAATTTGCAAAAGCTCCAGATTTTAGCAAGACACTCTACTCTTTCTTCTTGAGCACATGCAAGTGCATGAGCTGCGTAATAAAGGAGAACCTTTATGACATATCAAACCTTTCATGTCTTAATTTACCATTGAAGCATAGTCTAGTTGAGATTTTGAAGAATTAGCCAAAAATATCAAATTTGAGGTTTAGAAATTTAGTGATTAATATAAATGAAGTGATTTTCTAAAATACACAGTAGTTGTCACAAACAGAAGCCAAAGCCATAGTTTCCATTGTAAGTCAAGTAACTTATTATTGTCAAGTGGAATTCATGTCTATTTTAGGATGGAAAGTAAGGAGAGTAAAACCACATGGTTCTGCAATAATGGTCAAACAATCTTTATGTGTGTGTGTGTGTGTGTGTGTGTGTGTGTGTGTGTGTGTGTGTGTGCTGTTTGAGTAGGGGGAGGGGACAGTGGCTTTAATTTGCATGCTTTAAAAGAATAATGAAGTAATGTGATGTTTATCTTTTCTGAAGAGTTAAATTTCTGCTGGCAGAGACCCAAAGCTCACCATGACATAACATAATGAACAGTAACTTGTATATGGGCCGGGGTATGCAATGGGAGCAGATGTGCATGGGACCAAGATTAGAGGGAGTAACAAAGTGGGGAGGGTGGATCAGGGAGAGCGTCTGTTGTGATGGGATATGGATTGATCTGTGTCTGATTCTGCGTGTGTGTGTGTGTGTGTGTGTATGTGTGTGTGTGTTGGGGTACGGATGGTGAAGTGGGATGGACATGGGCGGTGGTGGGGGTCATACTCAATGATTTATTCATTAAGTTCATGCCTGTGTTTGTTTGTTGACCCTTAGCAGTAAGCTAGAAAGACACTGTTCAACCCGCACACCGTTTTTTGTCTTTGTTCATCATAGCGCCATAATGTTTGTGACATTACATTAGCCATCTCGTTCTGAACAGATCTACATTGTGTACCCATGCCATTCATGTGGTAATGAAGGCAATAAAACCGCTTTTATTCCTTCTAACTCGAGCCTTCTGAAAGTGGAGAAATACTGCAGAGAAATTACCATGCCCAAGAGGTTCTGGTTCCTGAAATAAGACGATGATGTAAAAAGGGTCAGCTGCTAATCTTTATTCCCTAAGTAAAGCTCTCATTCATTATGTAACACTTTACATTTGCATTCAGGCTACAGAGCAATGGTACAAAAACATTCAAAGCCATAGAAAACATCAATTTAGTATTACGTCCTCTATGCCTTCTTTTGTCTGGAGGGAAGAACATCTTTATTACATATTGGTCAACAAAGAAGTACAGATATTAAAGGGGGGCTATTATGTATGTTCCAGGCACATGGTGCCACTTTGTCGCACAATCAAGTAACTATCTTCCCTTAATTTGTGATAAAAATAATATCAATCAAAACTTAAAAGAAATTTGACTTCCCAACTTGATGCCTTTAAATTGGCCTCTGTTTTCTTAGGAAGCTCATACGATTTCAGACGCTTTGCCTTTAGCACATCATCATAACAATGCTCCACAATTATGCCATTTACAACCGTTTGTATAGCTAGTTTGTATGATATGTTCAGCGGACGAGCAGTTCTACCAGTTACTGCTGCTTCTCATCTAGAAGGACCTGGCTGCAGAATATAGAAAGGGAAGATGTCGGCTGAGGCGTCAGGCCCATTTATACTTCCTATATTTGCTGTGGTCTCGTTTTGTTTTTTTGTTTTTTTGTTTTTTTTGAAATCTTGATTTTATATAATACCCCCTCTTTTAAAAAAGAAAAACTTCAGACAGAGGACACACCAACAAAAAGATCTCTTGTCACATGTACCATCCCATACTTTATCTAATAATGAACAAGACACATTTTATTTCTGGGTTATATTGTAAATAAAAAATAAAAAAACTCTTCAATGAATTACACTGAAATCAATATAGCGTGTTAAAAAGATGAAGGCTGTTTTGTTTCACTCTGATGTGCTTTTATACTGACCTTAAAATTCACAAGTGTGTGTAAAAACAGATGCATTCTCTCGTTTTTAGATCGAGAAGGAAAAGAGAAAACATAAAAGAGAAGTGAAGGAAATTCAAATAAGACTTTGAAGCTAAAATTAGTTACTTACCAAGTTTTTAATGCAACCTTTACATCCGTTCAGTTCGTTTCCAGAAAAGTAAAATGAGTTTTGTTACATATTTTATTCAAAGTCCCTATGGATGTAAAAACATTTGTAAAATCATGTGAGCGTTGTTCTTAAATCCTGTCAAACACAGCAGAATTTAATGTCAGAATCACAGGTGGAGAGGAAAATATATAAGGTTATATTGAAGCAATTACTGGTGCAACTGTTTAAAGGAAGAAGGATAGCCATGAGTAACAGGTTGAAGAAATAGTGTGTAGTCAAAGAAAGTAGCTGATGAAAAATGAAGGAACTAAACAACTTGAAACTCCTGGGGAGGAGATCAAGGACACAGGAATCAGGTGAATCTAATCAACAGAATGCACAGCTGGGTGAAGAGGGAGCAATGTGCACACAATGAATACAAAAGGATCTGGGGCAACTAAATGATAACAGCAGAGTACAAGAGCAACAGAAAGCTATCAAAGAGCACAGAGAAACTTTTCAGCTTGAAGACAGCACTAACCTGAGATACAATTCCAACAGTGTTTAGCACAAATTGGCTTTCTTTTCTAAAAGAAAATAACAGCAAAATCGTATTTCTCCAAACTTTTCCAACTTGACACAGTGTTTATTGATGTCACAATCAAGTATGAATTGTGAATATTGATAAATAGGATTTACTTCATGGGATTTTGGATGTGTCAATTAGTTTCTACTAGCTCTGATTTGTTTACACCAACATCCTGATTCTTCACACAGCAACACAAGAAATATATAGCAAACATAGCAAGATATAACCCATAGAAGGACATATTAATTTCAGAGTCCAGTATGGATATGTATTACAAATAACCATGCAAAAGACAAAACATTATGTCAAGGAAGTAAATGTGTTACTCATTTTTGACTGAGTTAGAAATCAATTATAATCCATAATCTTTAGAGAATTTATTCTTCATCCATCAATTACCAGATTCCTAGATAATTTAAAAACTTGGAGAGTTACCACTCACAAAATGGTGTCTTCAACAAATATAAATAATGTAATGCTTTGTTGTTTAAACAATTTATTTTAAGTCCAAATATGTAAGTAATGGCGTCAGCATTCTGCTCCATCTGACTGTAGTTCAGTTCAGTGTTTTGGTTCTCATCTGGTCAGCAAATCACACCACCGAGGTGGAAGAGGGCTGCCCATCCCACCCGTATCCATGGCTTTTTAAACATCATGTCTTGTCTGAATCTTAAAAAGAGCCACACTTCTATTCAGAATCAGAATGACAAATTTAATGAGATCTGTAGTCCTCTCCTGACATATCATTCAATTCTTCAACTCGTAGATGTGCTTGCTGCTGAGTTATAATTAGATTTGTTTCATTTGGGTTTGTGGGTATCTTTCTTCTGCACAGGATCATGGTGACACATCCACATCAGCAAGATGCGGCACTAGTCAGAAGAAATGCCTGAACTTCTTAAAATGTAAATAAATGTAAATATGAAACTGTATCATTAACAAGTTATCTGTGTCTATCAAGAAGCCATTTTGTATGCATTTACTGCTCCCACTGTTTTGTTTTTCACTACTGACTGCTTGCCTGGAATGAATGGGATGAAAGTTTTTGTTTCTGTGTCTATTTCCTATTAAAAATATGAGGAGAAAACTTTTGACAAAGTATATCATTTACATGCAACCCCTTTAAATTAAGCACAGAACTTTAATCCATTCTATTATGCAAAACAAAGCAATGTGTGAGTTAAATGTGTCAAAACAGAGGTAAGTTACTCTGTTCTGACAATTTCCCATGCACTATACAAAATGGAGCTAAATTAAATGCAACCCAAGGTTCAAAGAATTGACAAAACTTTTTCTAACGACATTCCAAAAATCCTGACAAGATAGGAAGTAGTAAGATAGCAACTTAAATACAATTAAAGGTTGTTTTTATAATATCTACAGGTTGGTTCTAATGTTTGCCAGGCTGTGGAGAACCAGTAGCCATGCTTGGAGTCTTCTCTCTGCAAAGGTTTGAATAATCATCGCATGCTGGATAGAATGACAACAATCCAAAATGGATGCACAGTTAACAATCTCTTTACAGGAGGATAACATCAGCACTACACAATACGTGGGGGGTGGGTGGAATAGACAGCCCCCTTTCTATTTCCAACCCGTCTTCACAAAGGTGTCTGACATCATCTAAACAGTGAAGCCTATTTGTAACTAGGTTACTAGCTATCTTTCATCTGTAATTGAGAGCAAGCAGCTCAAGTCAGAAGTGTATCAACAATATAAAATGTTGTTAGGCTTCCATCAAGCAGCCTCTAAAGGGAATTAATAGCTATCATCTGAGAGGAACAGGGAGCCTCAGTCAGACTGGAAAGGGAGGTTGTAGTGACAGTGAAAGATGTTCCCCTGAAGTTGTTGTCACAGCACAGGAAGGAGAAAGAGAGAGAATGCATGTGGGCACATACCCGAACTGGCATTATCTTCCCTGTGAGGACACAGCACAAACATTCTTCCCTCAAACAAACATTTGATACATTCAGCAGCCATGCAGCAAAAGTGAATTTTCAATGAAGGCATGACTGTTGCTCACATAGCCGACTGTACCTTCTGTACACGTAAACACACAAGCATATGTAGGCATACTTTTTGATTGAAATGTTTAATCTAGTCAATTGTAGTGTCTTTAATTGATCAAAATTGCTCACATTTTAATTGAAAATCATGTATCAGCAAAATATGTTAAAAACAGTAATAATTTAGCAACAACTGTGACTAAATTATTGAATAAATAGACAACAATCAATTTATTGATTGTTTATAATATGTTATTTAGGTTGTTCAGCCATCAGATTGGTGCATGCTCAGGACTCTTGTATGTGAAAAATAAAAACATTACATTAACATTTTTAATGCATTAAATCTGCAATGCACCTGCACAGAAAGTATAAAATAGTCACCGACCACCTATTAAATGTGCATTTCATAGTCCTTTTATAATTATGAATTGCTTGTTTCTTTGTGGTTTTTCTCTTCGATAAAAACACAACATGTAGCTCCTTCTCTGGTTTGGTTACATCTTTGTAAAATCTTTTTGCATCATCATCTGACTTCATATTTACAAAGCCTCTGAAAAGAGAACCTCCCACATCAGTGCAACATTGCTGTAAAGCTAAACAAATGGATTAGAATGTACGAAATGTTTCACACTGATGGCAGGCGAGTGTGTATGCCGCAGGCACTCAGCACTTTGTTATAATGGGAATTTCAGTCTTGTCTTGTTTGCCTTGGAGCTGAACAACGTTGGTGCTCTGCTTGTGTGTGCTCTAATTACAGACAAGATTAGAGCGGGCAAATTAAACTGCTACCAGCCACTGTTTGTAATTGCCACAAGCAAATGTTTGTAATTATGAACAGATTGCTTTACTATCGATAATTAAAACAACAACACGACTTATTTAACGACTATCGGGAGATGGCACTCTGAAATTGACAAAGCAGAGCAGAGAAAATGATTTTTGCTTCATCTCGTGCCTTTTATTTTCTGTGGATTCACAGATCTGTGTTCTTGCGCCCGTTTCCCAGAGCTGCATCCCATAGATCAGATGCGTCTGACTGGATTTCCTCCAGTTTAAACAGGCACAGTAAAGCCTGTGTTGATGGTGTCACTGTCACAGAGGTTTCTTTGCAGTGATTGCCCCATTGTCTTTGGGGTAAGTAATGTACAAAGGCGTTGGTATTATTAGTTGTGCAACGGCAGACATAATCCCCCACCTGTTGTCAGTTATGTGATACTGACACACAATATCAAGCTAAAGCAACTGACCTTGTCACTCTGCAAGTTAATGAACAGTTTTATGAGGCCACTGGCAACATGCCCCAGCTTATCGCACAGCTCCACCTCTGCGTCTGTCACCAAAACTCCTCAATGAGCAGGCTACACGTGTTGTATCTGTAAGCTGCTAATGCATTTTACCTCAAGCCACTTCAGTTTGCTTGTTCTTTAAAGGCTATTTATGTTGCAAATGATTTAAACATAATGAAACATAATGGTGTATTCCTACTTCACCTTGAATGGATGCTAGATTAAAGATGAGTTTTGGTCAGGGGCAGACTCAGATTGAAATTGAGCCCTGCAGCTTGGTTTGGAGAGGACGGTTATCCAAACAC
The DNA here is from genome assembly GCF_000485575.1 of Poecilia formosa. Taxonomy (NCBI): domain Eukaryota; kingdom Metazoa; phylum Chordata; class Actinopteri; order Cyprinodontiformes; family Poeciliidae; genus Poecilia; species Poecilia formosa. Next base: position 1,401,012 of record NW_006799985.1, on the reverse strand, counting down.
ATTGCAGATGAACGAGGAACTATAATTTTAAAACAAAGGCACGCTGAGCATTTTTCAGCAATCAAAACTATTGTGTGTGCTTTTAATGACAAACTGACAAACAAAAAATCAGTCGACAAAAGGAAGCTGTACTAACTTTCATCTACATGACATCAAGTAGATGATGGCTTCCTGACCTCTTTAGACCATAGCAGTTTATAGTCAAAGCCTAGGCTTTCTAACTGCTGGAAACATAAGAAATTACCTCAAACTTATCCTTAAATTTCTCATGACAGATCTGGCAAATTGATTTTATCCCAACTTCATGTTTGCCATCAAAGAAATTGATTTTAGTGACAAAACTGGACCTAAAAACAGATTACAGCAGTAAAATTAACTGCTGTAATCTAGCCGACTATACCTATATAAACACAAGCATGTGTGTTTACGTGTACAGTCGGCCACAGAACATCTCATCTTTTTGCTGAGATGTTGTGTAGCTCTCAGCAAAAAAGAGCCACACAACATGAATGTTAAGCAACTCGCTGATGAATTTGGGAAGTTTTCATTGAATTTTGGGCTGTAAAAGGCCGTGCACAGCCAGCAACTCCATTTTATAACTGTGCCGCAGGTTACACACTTGTGAAGTTGGCTAAATTTCTGCAGTTACTTTTTCTGTTATGTTTTTGTTTCTCATGTCGTGCCCCCTGTGAATAGTTCTAGCAGCCATCTTGACTTCTTCTGGGACTTTTGCTGCCCAAAGAGCCCCGAGTTGTTCAGGCAAAGACTCCATAACACCCCAAAGAGTGTACTGTGGTACCAAGACATTAGCAGCACATCCTTCAAGTTCTGTACGTTGTGAGTTTGGGCCTCCATGGATCGAACCTGTTTGTCCAGCACATCCAACAGATACTAAATTGGATTATCTGTGGGATTCTGAGGCCAAGCCAACATCTCAGTAACTTGTGCTCTTTAAATGATTCCTGAACCATGTCTTTTTTTTTTTTTTCATGGCAGAGCGCATTAACCCACTGAAAAAGACTAGACATCAGGGGATTTATTTTCCAGGGTGTACATCGACCGCAGCAATTTTACGGTGGAAGCATGTGTCAACATTCACAATTCACATGGACAGCAGGACCCAAGTTACCCACCAGGACACTACCTTCAGGAGCTCTTTATATGTAATATTAATAACATGCGGTGCAGTGTGTATTCTGACAACTCTCTATTCAAAGCACTATTCACCTGTTTAACAATTTGAGCAACAATAGCTCATCTTTTGGCAAGAGAACAGTCTTTAGTCCAGTCTTGCACTGATGTACCTTTAATTTTAATCCTTCTAACACTTCAATCTTAAGAATACAATGTTCTCTTGTGGCCTAATCTATCCTACCCATCAATATGATTATGGTGTAGAGTTAAAGAATGCTATGCACAGCATCAGTCTATGACAATAATAATTTACCTGATTGGTGTATAAATTAAGGCCGGGTGCAGCCACAAACATAATCTAGTACCCAGTTTCCAAAGAAAAACTACATATGTTATCAAACTACATTACAGCTCTAATCAAACAAATCACTGGAGCAAAAACTTTTCATCTTTCTGGTGCTGCACGCCGTACTCGGCATGTAATGTAATCTCATAGCAAACACTGACTAGGGCATATTCAGGTATGAGTTGAGCATTTCCCCCATTTTATTACAGACTGATTTAAGATTTAACTTACGTGAGATTTATTGTTTTTAAACTTCCTTTAAAACTGCATTTCAGGCAACATTTGAGTTTTCTACCCGGCTCTTTTCTTACAAAAACAGCAGCGATGCCTAAATTATTTAATAAAAAATAAATAAATAAATAAATCATACCCGAGCCTCCCACAGTGACTTTCTTACTGGCAGTGAAAAAATCCTATGTTTTAAACGGATTAGACAAATGACATGTTTCATGATTATTCAATGCTTCTCATTCCCAGGGTGTTTATTGCATTTAATTGCATTAGAATCAGACCTTTTGAATAAATTGTATGTGTAGCATGAACTGGAAACTAACACACTATGACATTGTTTAATGTCCAATACTTATCAAAAATATTGAGAAGTAAATAGGAACACATTTAGTTATAGTTAGTCTTTGTTTTTACATTAAATAAATGTGGAGTGAAAGCATTTTAAATCCAGTGCTTTGGTACATTAAATACTTCTTTGATTGATTATGTTCACAGCTGTTTATTTTTTTGTGTCTGATTTTTACGTCCTAATAATAAGGCCTTGATACAAACACAGTTTGTGTTTCATTTTGTTATGAATCCGTAGCAAAAGTGCCAAGAGTTGTGATGTGTTTGATTTTATTAGAGATGAGATTTAGCACATACATGCTACATTACTGCAACAGAACTCCCATTTCTCATCTGTGGGAGAAAATGAAACTGTGATGAAATGTAATATAGTCCCCCTCAGGCAGAACTGGAGGGACTGGGAATTGCACTACAATAAATCTAATGGATATTACTGCACTCAGTCCTCCCTCCCTCCCTCTCTCTCTGTGTTTTTCACTCCCTATTTCTCTCCCTCAACCCCTTTTACCTTTTTTCTCTACTTTTCATTCTCTCCAGCCCTATGTGAGCATATACAGGTTACACATAACTTTCATGCACTGACACACACACTCTGGCACATGAAGAATTACATCTGTTTGAAGAGCTTGCCCCTGATTCCACAAAAAAATAAAACCATGTTTAGCATCAGTTCCATTTTGGAACATCTTAATGGACTTCAATTAGCCAACCTGAAAACTAATGGAGTGCTTTAGAAGCTTTTTTTCTTTTTCCGTTATAAATTCTGTTCATCCATCCATACATCACCTTCTCCTTATCCAGGGTTGTTGAAGAGGCAGCAGCCAAAGCAAAGGGGTCCAGACTTCCCTCTACACAGCCACTTGGTCCAGTTCCTCTGGGGGAATCTTCCTCTGGGTCTCCTCCCAGTGGGTTGTGCCTGGATCACCTCACCGGAGAGGCTCCCAGCAGGCATCCTAACCGGCCACCTCAGCTGGTGCCTCTTGATGTGGAGAAATAGTGGCTCTAATCTGAGCACCTCCCAGATGACCAAGCTTCAGAGAAAACTTATTTTATCTGCTTGTATCCATGATCTTGTTCTTCAGGTCACTACCCGAAACTCATGAGAGCAGGAATGTAGATGGAATGCCAAATCGAGATCTTCACCTTTTGGCTCTGTTCTCTCTTCACCACGACAGATCGGTACAGCGATTCGACCTCTTTTTCCCTCATTCGAGAACAAAAACCCGAGTTACTAGCCTGGCCATTGCCTGCCTGTGCAATTCTACTCGATTCAAATCTCGCTTCACAGCACAGTCTAGGTTTTCTCCAACTGGCTTGGATTCCTCTGATAGAATCTCAACCAGCGAACAGAAGAAGTTGTGAAAAATCGCGTCGATTTTCTGAAATGTTTTAGATTTGCATTCTGCCTATAGTTTTAGCAATGACAACGAAGGAAGTGAACAAAGCCATCAAAGTCTGTGTTGGCCACGCCTCCAGATGTTGTATTAGTGTTATCACCCGCCTCTTTCAGCTCGCCTCTTGTCTCTTCACAGCAGACAGTTTCATTTAAGTTTTACGACGTCGAACTGGCGCGTCACATTCGCACCACGGACAAACCTTAGCGGTTGAGTAAGCTTTAAAACATTAGAGTCCAGGAAGAAGTTGTTTCTCTGAACCTTTGTACCAATCAAAGCGTAGTACAAGCTGCTGGTTTTCACCAGGCTTCAGAGATATTTAAACTCCTCCACCTGGGGCAGGACTCCTTCCCCGAACCGGAGAAGGAACTCTACCCTTTTCTGGCTCAAGACCATGGTCTCAGATTTAGAGGCACTGATCCATCTAAATATACATAATATACAAGATAATTTGGATCTTGATCAATTTAATGAATGGGCATAAAAGAAGAAATAAGTTACATTATTACCCTATAAATCACCTTTTTTCCAGTTGTTAACTTTAAAGACATTTTTAATTAAAGCCTCATGTCATGATGAGACAGAGCCTTGGTAGCAATCCAAGTCAAAAACAATCCTTTATGCAATATGTCACGACGCTCAATGCACACCATCTATTACATGGTACGCACAGTTTTTAACCGTCTAGCCGTATAACATTTGCAGATTTCTTTATTGCATACTAAATATTGGCAATTCAATTCCTACATGACCTTAGATAATTACAGAGTAAAGGGGTGAGTGAAAAACATTTACAACATTGATTTGAAATTCTGAGGAGAGTTTTGTTAATTAAACTGTAACAGTAGCACATAGGAAGAGCTACCTTTTTTCAAGGCAACAACACTGTGTAACTTATAAAACGTAAACAGTGCCAGCCAGCCTCATCAGCACCTCCGGTAAAGAAGTGTCAAAAAGCTGCCCTTGAAAAGCTCCGTTTCTGTGTCGTCTTACCAAAGCATATCGTTTCAGTTAAATTCACAGAAGAGTTTAGTAAACTCGTGTTTTTGTGTTCATGGGAGGACAGATGAGACTCGTTTCCAGCATAACTTCCGAACAACTGGTTGGAAGCATCTAAAGGTTTATGGTGATTTAGTGAACACATGACGCCACTCTTTGCTATAGCTGAATTAATTTTAACTGCACATTACGTTGTTGTTTTATAAATAAAATGTATTTGGATTTTTAAAATGCTTTTCCTTTTTTAATTGCTGGAATATGTGAAGTATTATATATTAGTGCACCAATTTGTTTAGGAACCAGCTGTAATTTATTATTTTATTAAACATGGGATGCATTTAGACACCTTTGAAGGACGCAGGGTTGTTTTCTCAGCCTCTGTTGTGGTGAAAACATCCTTAATTACAAAGAAGACAAAACTCATGCATGTAATGTCAAAGCAAATCAGTGAAAATGTAGATTTAGTGAATTAGTCTTTTAAAATCCTCCCCCCGCCCCCCTTCTTTTTAAACCAGCCATGACATGGAAATACATCATCTGACTTTAAGCATTTGAATTCATATTGTTAACACCATCAGCAGATAGTTGCTTTCCTCTGGGACAGATTCTTTCTGGCCTGGACACTTAAGTCCAGATGGCCCAGCCTTATAGCCATCTGTGGCTACAAATAAAACATACACATACACAAAACCAGTCAGAGATCACAAAGTCTGTAAAGAAATTAGGGATTTTGTTGGTGTAAAAACTGTGATTAAAGAAAAAAAAAAAAAAAAACTCCAACTGGTTTTACACTGGAAAATTGGACAAAAAATATAATGGGACTTGTATATTTGAGCTGGTAGCCATAATTGGAGTGTATTGAATGTCCATGTTGTTTTATTTCTCTATGCCAGATAGAAGAAAAGGAAACTGGAGGGGAATGAATAGAGAAATAGCTTTAACAGCGATCAGTCTTGACAAAAAAGAAAAACATTTTATTTTCCTTACTTATGCTACTTATTATAATGACACAAGTGCAAAGAATTTCTGCAATGGCAAAATATGAAAATACCTTATTTCTCACTCATGGTAATAATAATAAGTGCACAAAACAATAATCAATAATTATGATAGAAAACAAAGAAACCCAGTTTCACTGGACTTTAGAAAAAGCCTAAGTACTTTAAAATGACATTTCTTCCACTTTACTCAAAAACAGGAAGAATTATTTATTTTAAGATTGAAAATATTTGACATGCACATGTGTTTTTCTGATCATATATGGAATGGGGTGAGAATTAATCATTCCCCCACATAAAAAAAAGAGAGCCTGCAAACAAAAGTGTTCAGAGGCCCTTTCAAATGTTCACTATTGAAACTGGTGAGTTTTCTGCCACCATGCTTTTGAAGCGATTGCTGAGCATACAGTTCACAGAACCGCTCAATCGGAACAACACCACCCCAGTCTTTGTTGTCATCTTCATTGTGCTTTGCTGACCCTGAGCTTTTTCTAAAGAGCAGCATCCCACTCCTCCGATTAATGCCTCATTAGGCTCGATACTGACTGTGAGCAGGGGCGGCAAACATGCCTCATGTCTATTTAAGCTCGACGCCCACACCCAAACTTTAACCACGCAGGGAGATATTATTAAGAAGCCCGAACCTGGGCACTATTAAAATCCCTTTTTTCTCACACCCTTCATTTTGTAGAAGGGGCAGAGAGCACCTACAAGTCTTTTTTTTTTCTGCTGAGGCTTATTTGTGACCTATTCACGCTGTTGTCTAACACTTCTTTACAGCTTTCAATCATGCCAGCCAACAAGAAAACAATAATTTCACTCTCTTGTGGCAAGTTAATCGAAGGGTTACTTTGTTTATTGTCCCATGTTCCATGAATTATAGTGTCAGACGTAGTGAGAACAAAATCCTCTCATTGTGCTAAGTAACAATTTGTCAGCACAAGCTATCGAGGAGTCTGTGTTTGAAGATATATTACTTACATTTTTTTCTCCTTACTGTTACAAAGATGAGCTTTGTTAAACTATTTTATTGTACATAGGACATTAATTTCAAAATGAAAATAAAGAATTAATCAAAGGAGAAATGTGTTCCTTCATACTGAATGATCTCTATCACTAATTACAGAAGGAAAGGGATTTGCAGTGATTAATCATTAAGATTTATTTATCACCAATAAAAACTAATTATACTCCAGGAAAGAAAACTCACTGAGAAATAATCAAGAATTAATTTTACTGTAAATCTCACTAAGGCCTACTTACTTTTGATTCAATTAAACAAAAAGAGATAAGTAAACAAAGACAAAAAAAAGACGCTTGTAACTAGTCTTCAAACTACTTGTGACTGAAGGAAAATAAATGCTCAATATCTTACTTAAAACCTAAATACAAATTATTGTTCAAAACTGTATTGGTGTCCAAGGAGTTTGAAGAAAAGGGCTTTTAACATCAAACTGAGGGAGGACAGAAAGAAATGGCGGGAAGAATCCAAAGACCTTCTCTGCACCTTGAAGCTGTTGATTTCAGCACAGCTTTTTTGAATGTATTGATTATTTCCCACTTTGGAAACGGGGCTAGGAGACATGAAAGAAAAAATGCTAATAAAGAAAGGAAACAAGATGACATTGAGCCCATGCTCTTGGTGCATGGGGAAGAAAAATGTGAATTTTGCACATTTAAATGAAAGAAACAAATGAACGTGGCAAAAATATACACAGCAAACAAAAGTATTTATCACAATCACATCTTGAGAGGATGATTAGAAATGGCTAAGATTATTTGAAGGTTCTTTGGTTCTTTTGCTGTATCTGAGTCTAAGAACTCCAGCACATCATTTAATATTGAAGCTTTTGCATAATGAGTCGTCTTGGGTGTTGATCAACTCATCAGAAGCAGGTTTGGGTATAAAGTGGGAAATATGACAAATGTTGGAGTTTTAGACATATAGCAATTTGTTTTATTTTATTTTGAAGCTGTTCTGAATTACCAAAAGAGGAGTACTTGCATACTAAAACTTTAACATGAATATTGACCAGCATTAAGACCAAACCAAATTTTGGAGGGCAGCATTAGAACGTGAGCCTCGAATTAGCAAGATTTTTAGTTCTCATTCCAGCTGTCTGTGGTGCAACTAGATGTCTTCCACCATTCAACCTGTTTACTTTATACAAAGTATTCTAATACTTAAAGAAAAATGCATAAAACGTTAAAGTTATTACAACATGAACACATGAAAACGTCAGTTACAACGTCAGCTGCATGGGATACAGAGTTTCAGGTATATCTGAAAAGTTTGTAAAGACGTTCATTCATTTTCACATCTGATGTGCTGATGTTTAAAACATTACCTTTACTGAAAACCAAATGTCTGGTGAATTTTTATCAAAATTGTAGTAAAACCTATGAAAAAGACATTTTCTTTCAGTTCAAAGACGGTTAATTCATCTGATTAGCAGACAGCTGCACAAATAAAGCACAAATGTCATACTTTCATCCTGTTTGTCATTTTTCATGACAGCCAGGCAATAATAACCTACTTACTCAGAATGCACTTAATGATTTTTTTTTTTCTTTGTGAGCCGCTTATGCCACCAGAGAGCATAAATATAAACATAAGAGGCTTTTAAGTGCAGACTGACCTGCTGTCAGACTGCTGGATGTGAATTTCCCTCATGGGTCCAAGATGAAGTGCTGAACCTGTCAGGCGGGATGGCTTCATGCTTACAGTCTGTTTCTGGGAACCATAAATACACGGTCAAATTGTAAAATCCCACACATATGGTCCACTAAGTCAGATAAATCAAGCTGCGCTGGTTATGTACGGCAACTGATGCCTTTTAAATTTGTTTTTTATTATTAAACCGAGTTAATGCTTGAATTGATGTGAACAATTACAAATGTTTTCTAAGTTTAGCAAACCATAAATATAGACATCTGACTCGTATCTAATTATTGGATACGAGTTTGCTTTTACCTCTTAGCAGCATACATTTTAAATTTGCATGCATATAAATATGCGTAAGCAGAAACATCCTGTTTGTTTCAGAAACATCGTGAACCTTCACATAAAAACTTAGAGTACTAGGTTGTTTTTTATTGCATATTTTGTGGTGACTCAAATAATAAAAAATCTTTCAACTAATCATAGTCAATGCCACAATCAGCCCTTGTGTTTTTGCCTCTTATTTTTTGAAGGCGTTATAACTCAAATAAAATCCAGTCTCACAGGTATAAAAGGAGAGGTGCCATACGTGGATAATTATTGAGTGTGATGAGGTGATCCAGTAATTTACTCCAGATGTAGATTCATAATGGTCCAACCAGATGGTTATTATTTTAAGTAATTTGCTTTTGTCCAGACTCAGATATGAGTGTTTGAAACCAGAGATGTGAAAACACTTTTTTTTTTTTGGTTAACACTTTTCATTTTAACATCTGTTTTGTGTTCATGATACTTTTAAAACCACAACATAGATCATTAATTTATGATGAGCTCAAACTAGATTTTTAACCATTTGTAATAAAGGGAAAGGAAGAGCAGAGCTTTAGAAAGATGAAATGTTCTCTCGTTATGTTCTTCTGCAGGGGCGTAAAGCCTTTTGCAGAAATGAACAGGGGAGAGTTTGGTTTCACCTGAAGCAGGCTGCGTGCAACAATTTACTCCTTTCGCATAACACACACTTCTGCTGCACTGAGTGCGTTACAAACTTTGTTTGCAGATGGCAACAAATTCTTATTTAGTATATATATTTATCAACAGCAACAAAATGCTTGACTGTAGCATGCAGAGTAGTTTTGTGTAACAACTACCTGACAAAAATACAAACTAGATATGAGTGTGAGTCCCAAACATAGCTGGTGGGCCTCCAGTTTAAACACAATTGATTTTTTTTTTTTAATGCAAGTTATTTCTGCAAATATTTTTCTCCTGAGTTGCAGTGTATTTAAGCCCTTGAGCTTTTCCACATTTCCATTTACAGCACAATTGTAAAGTGGAGTGAAAAGTAAACCTGGATTTCAAATGTTGTTTACGAACGAAAGATCTGACTGTGTAATGTAATCAGACCTCTGATAACCATAAACAACATGGTTATTAGTCAGTTCCACTGGATGCATTCAGAGGTATTGTCATTAGTAAATTGAGTCCACCTCTATATTTATAAATATTATTTATAAATATAAATTATTCATAAAAATTGCAAATCCAGCTGTAGTGATAGCCTGAAAGGTTAGTGAGATAACATGCATGAGCAAACGTCACAAAGACCAAGGAAGAAAGCAGACAGGACATAGTTTAGCTTTGAACATATTCAACATTGGACTGTTCAATCTATTACCTGAAAACAGAAAGAATGTGGCAATGATCCAATTACATTAAAAGTTAAGAAAATAACCTAAAACACTGAAAGGAACAACTGAACAAAAATGGATGTTTGCAAGTTTCCTCTGCTCTCATGCAAAACACAGACAAGAAGTAGCTTCACCTCACAGCAGACATCTACAAATTTGCAAGTCATGCTTCCATGCTAAAGGTCGGGTTAAATATTAACTACAGGAGGAAGTAAGTGTTTGGAGCGCCCAGCAGAACAAATTTCTGGAAACCGTTCTAAAACGCTGCTCCCTTTCCTTCAACAGCCGAAGTTGTTCCTGTGCATAATTAAAGTCGAGCACAATGGAGCCGGCCGAGCACTTTAAAGCAGAATACAATCTCCAACTTTTGTACTGGCTTAGCATCCACACAGCACAGTGTGGTTCACAGGGGAACTGGTGGAGCAGTGTCAATCCAGCAGAACGTGTTGGAAAAGATTACAGAAGTCAAATGGCCTTTTCTCCCATTGTGGCTGCTAAACTGATCTTGACAGCCAGTCATAGACGCTGAAACTCCACACTGCCTTCACCCCCACCAAATCTATAAACTGAAGCACAAAAATCTTTGAGATGTTTGTCTGGGAGTGGTTGTTCTGAATTTCCCCTTAATCCACCCCCCCCTCCCCCTCCTCCCTGCGCCGACCACCTATTCATGAGTATCATAAAAGCTTTGCTTCTAAACTGTGCTGTCCCCCCCCCACCCCCTCTTTTCTTTTTCTTTATTTTAAGCCACAGTGGTCACTTGTCGCGTGATTAGCGAGCGAAAGACAGAGCTGAACTGGAATTAAAAACAAATAACAGCGTGGTAAATGACCTGGATGTTTGGTCAGAACAAGGAAAAGGGGGCAGAGTCTGTTCCAGGCAGCCATGCTCACCAGGACTCAGACAATGGACCCCATCGGCCCTGATGTAGCTTGACAAGTGAATGACATGCTGAATGGTTGCCATGGGAACAAATGTGTTGAATTTTATGCATGCATATCTTGTTTTGCCCCCTCCCACCCTCTTCTTTTTTTCACGACTGGGTAGATTTGACTAATGGTTTGCTGACTCTGAACAGTGTGCTGGATGGGGTGCTGCACGGGGAGCGCCCTTTTTTTCCACAGCTCTATCGGACACTGTGGTCCAGCTTAATGTTAACGCCTCCAAGAGTCTTAGCCTGGCACAGCTAGAGCTCAGGAGGGAAGCATTCTGTGTGAATAGACAGCAGTGCATTAGCTCCAAGAGGAAGGGGGTTTTCACAGATAATGATCTAATAACAAATTCACCAGTTCACTTCGCTGGACTTCAACCCCTGCAGATTGCTTTGGATTTTAGACAAAGACAGCTGAAAAACCACATGCACCATAAACAGAACTGTTAGGATTTAACTACATCTTATGTCTGTTTACACATGATTCAGCCCTCAACAGATCTGGCAGTGATTTTTGAACACGAGCCAACAGTCACCTGTCTGTAGCTCACCTGGTTTCATCTGAAAAATTAAGAAAAAAACAAAAAAAGAACTTCCGTTCCACAAATATATTTTTCTTTCTTTATAATTTGTTTGTATGGTACTTTTCTTGAAATTACCATTTGTTTTATTTAGGCAAATATTTCAGGGTTTTTTCACACCTGATAGTCCAGTAGACTTAGATCAACTGGGGACCAAAATTGCAATATTTGCTAAATTTTCAGTTGCTGCTGTTCGCTTTCACACTGCACTGTCAAACGATCCAAAGTGAAAAACCTGTTCACTCCTTCACCTCTAGTGGCGCCAAGAACAACTGAAGGAAGTGGCACATAAACCTCTGAAGAGGCACAACTTCCTTTTTTCACAAAATGCAAATATGAATGGATGCTAGCAGTTGTAGCATTTCTTTCTTTTGGCCCAGAATGCCCTGCGCTGTAGTCCACTTCTCCAGTCCTCTTCCATCCACATATGCATTCAAACCATTAAATGTTTTCTGTGAAGCAGGCTTTCAGACCTATATGACTTAAAGGTTTGTTCTTTTTCTGTTTACTCAATTTCCTACAGTTGACTCCTGCCTCCTTTAATTTGTTTTACCAGGAGGGTCATGTAATTTTCCTCAATGCCTGTCTGTCGAACTTTAAATCTATCCTCATCATGAGTTATTTTCCTCTTATATTTCTTGGTTTGCAAAGGCTTATTTTCCTATTTTAGGCTTGAACATTGGAGTAAAATTGATTTTCTTCTGATTTTACCTACATTCACTATTTTTGTTTGCACTACAGATTACATTTCTATACTGACAATCTTTCTAACTTGCCTGGAGCCCTACAAGCAAAACCTATGTAATGAAAAAATGGATCAAGCCCAAAAATGAAAGTTCTTCAGTGAAACTTTGGAGCTTCCCCAAATCAGACAGCAGCATTTCTCCTCTCTGCTTCTCTGGCCACACCCACTGGATCAGTTCATAACAAAAAATATATGCAAAACATTCATGTAGAAAACATTACTTGGTTTTCGTTTATGTTGTTTATTTGCTAGCTCTTAACAAATGATGCAGAGAACAACTCTTGCTTCAAGCCAGAATGTAATTGTCCATCAATTTGCCCTTTCATACCTTAATTATATGCTTGCTGTGTGCTTCACTGATTAAATGACTCAATCAGTTCAATCAATAACCTATTTTGAACTAATGCTGCTTTTGCTTTTTCTCTGAGGGCAGAACTTTTGTCTCAGACTGATTTCATATTTGAATCATTGACCTAGTTGCAAGTCGGGGAGAATTGAAGGGTTGCTAATGTTGTGCTTATTGACCAATATGACTGCTTTTAGCCAATAACATATTTCCCTCCATTTTATGTGTTCAAACGGTAAAAGAACATGGTTTAAAAAAATGAATCCTGCAGTGTACTATTGTTGCTGTGATATAAACCATCAGAAGAGGTAATGATCAGTTTATCTCTGTACATTTGACTCGGTTTCATGTCTACGGCAGCGTTATTGCAGATTTCCATTGGGCTTCTAACTTTCCAAACTGAAATTTTGACTTTGGTTGTCATTCTTTTTGATTTTTCCAACTTGGATCTCAGGAATTTCAGCTTCCAGGTAAAAATTAAAAGCACCATTAGTGCTGTACTCTACATTTTCTGCTCTCAAATATATTTTAAACACAAAAGTAGGTAGAACAGAAATATCTTTGCCACATTGCCTTTTTTGTAAAAACGGTAAGATAGAATTAATGCTTAGCTTGATTGCTTTGTACCACTGTATTTATATTTTTTGGGGGAAAAAATCTTGTATATTTTCCACATTTAAATTATGTAATTCAAAATCTTCAGCTAACATCAAGAAATTTAATTGGAAGATTGTAGGAAAAGTTTATTTTTGTCTGGGAGTACTTGGATTTGCTTTCATTATCTTTATACATTATCTAACTTATCTGTTAATGACCTGTAGGGACTTCATTTCTGATATGTGAACAACTGTAATTAAGTAATAGTCTCTTCTTGGCTCCATTTGTTTACCATTTTTATTCAAATAATATTTAATACAGATAAAACATTTTCAAATGAATACTGGCTGTACTAAACTCTCACTTTATACCAGTAAGATCGTTTTTGATGATGTCAAAAACTTCAACCTTTGTAGAACAGGAGTGTTGAAACCAGAGTGGGAATGTTGGTTAATAAGTAACATATTGTTTGACGTGTTATCAGGGACCAGATAACTTATCTGAATCCTGTGGTATATTTAGCCTCTGAGCGTTGTTTGTTTCCATTTTATATCTCAGCACAAGTTCAGAAACCAACGTTCAGGAAGAGGTAAAGCAGAGATTCCCTCCCTGCACTGACTACAGGTTAACTCCTAATGGAAAAAAAAACATTTTGAGTTGTGTCGACCATCACAAAGCCCTGCTGATGAGTGAAGAGAATTGCAGTCTTCAACAATACTTCGATCAAACGCCTGACACAATGAAACTGAACACGTGAGCAAAATAGCCCTGAGATTAAACTGACATCTGAAACATTTTTCCTACCAGTTCCAATCTATTATTTTCACTCCTGGATAAAAGAAAGCAATCTCCCAACCCACGATTACACCTCTGAAGAAATCATATTTCAGGTAAGGTAAGATGTGTTTTGTGGACAGGATGAATATCTAAAGTGCCAATCACAGAGCGTATACACTCAAAAGCCAGTAATGCCAAATCACACATGCTATTGCATCCTCTATCATCAGTGGAGAAAAAAAATATATCCTTTATCAGCAACTAGATCAAAATCTCATACCTCTGCAATTTGCTCAGGAAAATACAGGCCTTCTTTTGAACAGCATGCATCTCTGCACATTATCTCCACACCACTTTGCAGATAAAGCTACAAGATTTTTTTGGACTCCGTTTTATTTTAACGATAGTCATTAACTTGCTTAAAGCCACATTAACTCAAACTTAAACAATACAAAGAAACCCATGAGTTTGTGTTTTTGTAAGCAAGTTGTCGCCAACTTTTGGAAATTTGACATTTTTTAATAAGCATGTAGGTTTGCATTTTTATTTGCTGTAGTGATTTTGACATGCTATTTTAGGTTATATTAATGTACCTGAATAATTAGTCTCATATCCAGACTGTGCTCAGTCTGAGTGTGAGTGAAGTTACTGAAATAAATCATTTGAGTCCACTAGCGTATGTGAACCGACTCAACAGAATCCCCCCGGGGGAGTTGATTATTTATTTATACTTAAGCCCAATGTAACTCATACCTCTGGCAGATTTATGTTTAAAGTAATCTCTTGATTTGACTAATATGTTTCTTATGATGGAAAGCAATACTTTGGAGTGATCCAGCCAGAACCCCAACTTTAATCTGCTAGAGAATTTGTGGAGAAACGTGTAAAAAGGTGCTGAAGGGGTATAAATAATTTCTGCATGCCATGAAAATAAAAACTGACAAATTATTAAATTTTAAAACTCCTTTTAGAAACCTTTTGACAGATGCTTTGTTTGGTTCAATAAAAGTAATTTGGTAACACTTTATTTGAAGGGGTGTGCATAAGACTGACATGACACTGTCATAAACATGACATAACATCTGTCATGAACATAAAGAAGTCTTTATGAATGTTTATGACAGATGTCATGAAGTGTCATTCGTTAAATAATGACACTTTTAATGCAAAGTTGCTCTGAAAGTTGCATTAAAAGTCCATTAAAGGTGCCAACTTTGCAGTATTTTGTAAATTATGATAATTTAATGCAAAGTTGGCACTTTTAATGGACTTTCAACCTTTAGAGCAACTTTGCATTAAAAGTGTCATTATTTACCGAATGACACTTCATGACAACTGTCAAACATTCATAAAGACTTCGTTATGTTCATGACAGATGTTATGTTTATGACAGTGTCATGTCATGTCAGTGTCATGAAGGGGTGTTCTTATGAACACCCCTTCAAATAAAATGTTACCGATAATTTTAAATCTAAATCTGCCAGAAGTATGAGCAATTCTTGGCTTAAATGTAGCAGCACCAGGGATTGATGAGGATTTTTATGACGGCTAATAGAGACCTCAGTCTCATGATTTTTGACTCAGAAAGATTCAAATCATTAACCAGAGGGACTGAGAAGCCAAGCAGATTTATTGATCAGCATTCAAGACTTTTTTTAATTTTTTTTTTAGTAAATTTGAGTTACATTAAAACCGTAATGCATTTCAAAGATTCGAGGACACCATTGGTTTGCACATTTAGTGAGTTTGTAGTCACTACACTGTTGTTGAATGATTAAACAAAAATTGTTACTACCACACACAGAAATAGGTATACCACTATCCCACCTTTGACTGTCAACTTTGGGTTTCAGTAACAATTAATTCAGACTTTGTTTTGGAAATATTGCAACTTAGAAACAGCATTTATACCACAAATTTAAGCCACTGCTGCAGAATTTACATAACTGCTACTTAAGCGTAGCAGTAATGAACCAATAACATCTGTTTAACTCATGGTGTACCAATATAGACCATAGAAGAGCCACTCACCTCAGCATGTTAAAAGCTTGGAGGAGCTGCCAGGCAGGGTGGGACAATCAAGTTTTTTGATAAATTCATCTAACAACTAAATATTTAAGTCATGCACTCACAGTATAGAAAGCAAGTATGCATCATAGACATGACTGCACTTGATGTTCCAGTTTAATTATTTTATGTTTTGACGAGTTTACATAAATCGAAATACAGAGGCTGGGTGGTTCAGTAGTACATGAGCACCATGTGCAGTGGCTGTAGTCCTTTTCCTGGGTTTGATTCCTGGTCTCAGGCCCTTTAATCAAACTTAATTAAATTTCTGATGAGCAGTCTGACAAGCAAACTGGTCCATCCTCTATCTTCCCTTTCTTTCTCCATCGTATTTCCTGTTTCTCTACTGTTCACTGAACGCCACTTGTGCTAAAAATCTACTAATTAGAAAAATAAAATTTTAAGCATAGATGTCTGCTTATCATGTTCCAACGCAGTCAACTTGTACCCTAAGCTGTCTTTATTTTGCTGTCTTTATTTTTTTAAGTTAAATAAAGTCAAAAATATTTTCTAAAGAAGAAGTTTCCTTTTTTACTTTCTTTTTTTTTCTTAGAAAAAGACATCTACAGAAAAATTGTATAAATGGCTCCAGCTTCAGTTCCCATTTCATCAAGGGAGATTTTATAGAAGTAGTATTTTAAAAAACTAAATTTTTGTGTTCATTAAATGTCTTTTTGCACTTTCTAACAGGAAAGTTATTAGCTTATAAACAACTTTCTCAGCAGCTGGAATTATGAACAGCTTTTTTGGGAAAAGAAATCATGACATCAGAATACAATTTGATGCCATGAAATTGGCAAATTGACTGGATTGCAGAGTGATGACTCACATATTCTGCAAACACATTGAATAAAGGAAAACAACAAAACACACAACATAGCTTTAAATGTACGGCTACACCTGCTATTTGTCTATTAGAATAAACAACTTTATGTTTTTTATGTTTCAGTCAAACTAAATCTGGCTACATTGACAACTAGGATCAAATTGAATCTGTCTATATAGTTACAGACAGTTATAGTTTTCAGAGATGAGCAATTTTCTTTTTTGAAGTGACTTGAGAGAACATTTCTTGTGAATTGGCACTTTATAGATAAATTTAATTAAACCGAGTTAAAATTCTGATGGGCAGTCTGACAAGCAAAGCGCTCCATCATCTGTGTGCTTTGGCTCTGGGATGCTAAATATTTTTGTTAGGTGAAATAATTCTGTTTTAATTAACAAATTTTAAGCACCACATATTTCTTCCAAAAATCCAATATGGATTTTATCTGCAGGGAAATTCAAGCTAATGAATATTTCCCTTTGATATTAATCATTGCAGAGATAGGATCAACACGACGGTGCTTGTACTGGTTAGCCACAACCACAGACGTATGAAGCCTTATAACAGGCAAAAGCAACATTTTTCTTTCACTAAATAATACCTATATCAATCTAGTGCATGTTTTAGATTTTAAGACAAGTGTGCATGGACAGGACCTGTTTCAGAGATATATTTTAGAGATATAAGTCATCTTTGGAACAAGTGTATGAAAACTAATCTACTCTTTAAGTCCATATTGATTTTCTATTTGATGCTTTTGAATAATTTGTTTACTTGGTGTCCAAGTGCAGCCACTAAGCATATAGTTACATCTCGAGCTATCAGGGCCTCTTTATGATGTTATTTGTTACAGACGTGAGTTGTGTTTGCACAGACAGGGAGGGAGAAATCGAATGGAAAGAGAGGTGGGGAGAAAAATGTGAGGATTGGGAGGGGGAGGAGAGAACACGCCACTGAATGTCCCAAGCCATTAGAACAAGGGATATTTCTGGTTGACTGAGCAATTCATTCTCGACATGTCACATTGAATTTCTTCCATTATAAAACACTGCTGCCTTCTCCACTCCAAAGGCAGATTGCCTGCACCTATTTCACCCAGTGAAATATTGCTTCTCCCCTCAAACAATCTTTTTCATCCCAAAGTTGTGAAAAAGATTTTGAAGCAGTGATTAGTCTCTGCTTACAGTGCACAGGGATTTTGTATTACTTTTTTTTTTCCTTCAAATAAAAACAGCTTAAGCTCATGCTCTCTAGAGCAAAATTGTCTTTCCCAGAATATGATCCCCCAAATGCACTTATCAATATTAAATGTACATACAATGATCATTTCTGATGTCCTGTCACGGGCAATGCTGATGTGAGACCAGACAAGGCAGGAAAGACAAGAATCTATTTGTTATTGTCAGACTATATGTGCCTTTGTTGAAGTCGGAGTTGCACTGAATCTATGTGGTGACATATGATGTTAAGAGCAGGACAAAGTCTTTTGGCTGAGGCAGTTTTGTGATCTCTCATCCTCAGCTCCAGCACTTCACAGTACCCCGATATGGGAAGCCTGACTTTGCTCTGAGCCGCCGACAGTTCTGACAGACCAGCAACTGAGATTGATGTTGCCCAGATAGAAAACAGAGGAAGAATGGCAATTATGTCAAGCCAGGAGAAACATGTGTCTCTGCACTGCAATACAATAGGCTCTTGCTGGATTGTTATCGTTCTCAATAACCCAAGGTGCGTTTGGGAGTAAATGGATTGTCTGAAGACACCATTTCTTCTTTGGTTTTCCCCCTTCTTTCTGTTCTCTTCGTTTATATTTTTCTCAATCTTGCATGTAATTTATCTTGCCATTTATTTTGCTTGTCTATGATTACATTTTCTGTTTAAACAAATACACTGGCAGCTATTCCCATAAGTATGTGGCTCTAATCCAACTCGTATCAGATAGCTTGGTCTTTCTTTCCTTTGTATTTAAAGGAGGGAGATGAGTGTGATGAACATGTGGGAGCTCCAGGCATGACTTATATAAGCACATTTAAAACGCTTTTATAATCAGCTACATATGCAGATACTACAGTTCACATCCCACTTGCAGAAAATTATCTCAGCACCATCATTATCGCAAATGTAAATTCTGCCACTCATACTGGATCAGTTCCATACAGCTCATAACCTCTTCCTCTGAATCACCAGCTAATGAAGCATACACCATTATAAAAAAAAAGTTTCACAAACTGACCTTGCTCTTTGCTTGAATAAGAAAATGTTATTGTGGGAGTCCTGAGACTTTCTTTCAGTGATTTCCACTGAAGGCAAAAGGAAACTAAGCTAAAGCTTAACGGTGAAGAGTCCAAACTTTTGGTTTGACTTCTCACCCTTGTGGGGACTTTGCAATAAAAAGAAAAAGAGAAGAGAGTCTAAAAGTGGGCTAACCATAATCCATCTTGTCATCTCAGAATTCATAATTTTACAGTGTTCTGAAATTAAGCTGATCTCATTTGGTTTGTGTTGTCATGGTTTCTCATCTGCATAGCCAGCTTTCAAACAGACAGAACAAAACAAATGAGCAAAGTAGAGCTCGGCAATTAATCAACAACAACATATATGGTGATAAACGGATGACCAATATCATTAGATAAAGCAACCAATAAAATACTCAATAGTTTCACTTAACTCCAGTCCAGATCGGAACAGTATTCCTAGGGATGTAGGCAAAGGAAAGTTTTTTGCCACTCAACCTCTCACTGCCAGCTAACCATCAACAAACTCACTCACTCACTCTGGTTACCTAGCAACAACCTGTTGAGTAACTTGCCCAGCAGCAGTTTCATGTTTGTCCACCGTGCAACTGCTTAAAAATAAAAAGAACGGAGTGGAGTGAAGAGGAAAATTAGTAGAACAGCTCAACAGGAAACTCTGGATGAAACAAGAAAGGTCACGTCACCAGTTTGTCAGTATTACAGATATTTAGAAACAAAAACTAATCTATACTTATCTACTTACTGAGATGAAACACCAGTCCTACAGCAAGGTTGTGGTAAAATCTACTATTGAAAATAATAAAAAAAAACAGCTCTCTTATGGTGCAAATGAGTTTGTTTTGAGTACAACTCAATCCTGACAAGTCAACTGAAGTGTTCAAGAAAAGAGAAAAGGGTAAATACCAGGTGTATACACGAACTACACATGAAATTTCAAAACCATGACCATTTTGGGATTCTTTGGGATCATTAAAGTTCCTTGCTGACAAATTCACAGGAGTCAAATGTGCTGTGCTTGGGGGGAAACAATAACATACATCCATTTCTTCTTCTTGTTATTTTACTTTGCTTTCACAGAACAAGAATATTCTTGTGGACATTTACTGTTCAAGGAATAAATTCTGAAATTTTAATGAAGCTTTTTATTTAACAGCACTGAAAACATTACCATTTATGAAGAATTTAACAACATACTTTAATGGGTGTCCAAGTGGATAGAGCTAGAAAGGGTGAGAGAGTTTCTCAGGAACTCAGGAGAGAACACACTAATGGAAATAAAAGTTTTAGGGGGGAGACAGTGGATGGGTCATGGCTCAGATCCAGCCTCCTCACTGTTTCTTCTGTCTAAACTCACTGTCCTCATGAGCCTCGCGTTTCAAAACTTAGCCTGGAACTTGGCCAAAAACAGTTTTTGTCCTTGCATAATTGCACAGTCAAAATCAATTGCACAGCAGAAATATCAGTGGTGGAATTGGTTGTCAGGCGGCCCCATCGGCAATTAATTTAGGCTAGTTAACCAACTTGCTGGTCACATTTATTTAAATGAAGGTGTGAATCTGTAAAATGTTTGCTGTGGCTACATTAACAAAAGTGTTGCCTTTAAAGGTCACATGAGATCTCATTTATCTGAGAGTTTTCTTTTTCCTCTTCAGCAGGACTGTCTGGGGAAGCAAAGTGCTGAGAGAAATTACAGCCTGCTGGATTTGGACTGAAATTAACTGCTTGCAACAAATCAAAGATATGTCACTCAACCACAGACAAGCCTGAGTTAATTTACGAGCGGAGAAATGAGCCTCTTTCTCTTCCAGATTCATCTATATCAGCAAATGGCACATTTATATTCAGCAGAATATGAGGTTACATTTTGTTTTACACCTGTGTTGACATTTAATTCAAAAGACAATGGCCAAGAGGGCAAGTCTATTCTCAAGCCCATTTTAATGTATTTCAACATCCAACTGTCATAAAAATGAGCCGTGATTTTATTGTGATAATGGAAAAGTACACTGGAAAAGTGGATTTGGAATTGGTTTGCACATTATATTTTTCGCTATAAAAATGAGATTTCCAGCCATAGGGAAAAACAAATCAAGATCATTTCTTCAGCTATTGAACCATGGAAGAGAAAATAGTTATTTTTTTCTGTGTCGCTGGAAAATGATGCCGTGTACATAGTGTCCATCTTGGCATTTGGAGCACGGCTGGGCAACAGACATGTTTCTGTAAAAAAGCCAGTTTATTGAAGAACTAGAACATAAGAAAGGTCTTTTCTCATTTCTTACACACGTTTGTCACTCGTCTATAACTGTAACTTGACAAAACATGGAGGGAAATCATTTCTGCAGTTTATTTGGCAAAGAAACCAAATAACTCTGTATCTTAAAAATGAAACGCATTTTGCAGTTTACAGCCAAAGGCGTGCTGCTGGTTCGGCTGCGGTGTTATTTGTATGCACTGGGCAATATGTAGATTTAGATTTGTGTCTTAGGGCAAACAACCCTCAAGCAGCGTAGTATTTCATTTCATGCTGAGCATTCAGTTGCATGGGCAGCATAAATATTCATGATTCTCCAGACTCATGATATAAACATAAGAATATGGCCAGTGACAGGCATTACAGAATGGTCACACTGGATCAAACAGAATTACCTGTCTTTGATGCTGTGAAAGCAGCAGTATTATCACTGTGATTAAGGGACATAGTGAGAATAACTGTGATGAGACAGAAAAAGGGCTTGTTAAAAAATGCCTCTCTCTGTTGCTCAGTTTTATAATAAGTAGAGTTCTGACATGAATTGAGTACATTTAGACTTATGAATGATTATCCAGCAAAAGGATCAAATTGTTGGGTACAATTTTATTTATTTTGTTCATATTATAAAAGGATTTTTTTTTTTTTTTTTTACATAGAGCATCAGTTTTATAAAATGGACATTTAACGGCAGACTCTCTAAACATAAAACGTACCTTGCAAAAGTATTCATACTCGAACATTTTACTATATTACAACAACAAACTTAAATGTATTTTAAATAGCAACACAAAATTGGGAAGTGAGAAGAAATTGTTTTTTTTTTTTAATAAAAAATCTAAAAGGTGTAATTTGTTTTCCTATTCATACAGTTCTACTCTGATACCTCCCAAAAAGATAAATCAATTGCATTATTGATTATTGATTCCAGTCGTGTAGTTTAGTTTCAGTCAGCCTCAGAGGTTTGTTAGAGAACAACGATGAACAAACAGCATCACAAAGACCAATGAACACAGCAGATAGACATACAGTATGGCACAAACTTAACAGGGCGGATGGTTATTTACACAGCCTTAATCAGAGAAAAAGCCAAGAGGTTCACAGTAACTCTGGATGAGCTGCAGGGATCCCCAGCTCAGGTGGGAGAATCTAATTTCTAGTTATGTAATCCACAAATTTGACACTTACTAGCAAGAGACAAGAAAAAAGCTACTTTTGACATAAAGAGAAGAAGAAGTCCAATCTGCAAAGTATATACATACATTCACTGCTGTGTTTGGGATCATTGTTCTGCTTCATCCAATAAACAACTGTTGAACTGATGTCCTAACATCTGACTGGACCAGTCAGCTCCACAGTACAAAGGAGATCATGTTGACAAAAATAACATAGAGCTCAGGTTCTATAGTTGTCAAACAAGCCCAAACTTTCACCTCTCCACTGCCATGCTTAACAGTTGTTAAACGTTTTTACCAAATATGGTGCTGTGCATTGTGGCCAAAAATCTCTTCTTTAGTCTCATCTGTTCGATGGACCTTGTTCCTAAAGTCTTTTGGTCCGACACTGCAAACCTACATTGTTTTGCCTAATTGCTTTTGGAAAGCAGAAGCTTTTTCTTCACAGTTGTTCCACAGGAATAAATTCACACAGAAAGTCCCCTTACTGGATGTGTAGTGTTGGAGTTGTATTTCTTGGTTTAAATAATAAATGTAAAGCCCCTTAAAAATGTTCATGAAAACTGAGGCACATTAAATACTGGGTTAAAGCAAATGTCAGTCCCTTAATAGGATATTAAAAATATCCTCTTCCAGTATACGGCTAAGAATCCAAGTACTAATTGGAATGAATGACGACTGTTACAATGACTAATGCAGTTGATGACGTTTATTGTAAGGTTTAGTGTGATCATGTGTTCTGTATTTTTGTCCAGTATGTGTGCACCGCTCTTTAGAAATCCACACAGACCTAAAAAAGACAATAAAATATTCAACACTGGGTCCATCGAAAACAGATGTTCTTTTTTTTCTGCCTGAAATAATTCATGTATGCAGAACACAGAGGGTATTACTGTGAATGGAACTGAATAAACTTGGTCTGTTAAACCTATATAGACTGAACTTGCTTCCTAAAAAAATAAACTGCATTTCAAATTTGACACAAAAGATTTTCAAGGATGCATTTTTGTTCTGTACACTGTTTAAAAATCTGCAAGTGGGGATATAACTGCCACATATTTTGTTTGTTTAAACATGTTTGTTATTTGTCAGATGTAAGGTTTCAATTGTATCAATAATATTTGTAACCAAGTCTGCTAAACCAACACAGGCTGCTCTTCATGCAGGAGCTTGTATCCTTGCTTGCAACCGTGTAGATGAATATTATCAGAGTAAAACCCAAAACATATGGTTTAAATTTACATAATCATATAAAACATGACCACATATTCTGGCACATACAATTAAATAAGTCTTTTCAACTTCCCAAACTCACAGATCTGTATAAAATCAACATTTGTAATAGTGTGCTGCTCAGGTAAAGATGTTAAAGCAGGAAAATATTTTATCTTCATTAATGTTAGCATCACACTGAGATATTCATATCAAGATAACTGATATATATTCAATATTTTCCAGATTAAACACACCTTTTAAATGTTTTTTTTTTCTGTCAGTGCCATTGTGGCTTGTAAGAATAGTCTGCTTAAAATTCAAGATGCTGAATTGTACAATTCAAGATGTTGAATTGTAAGCAGATGTGGTATTAAAGCAAAAGTTATTATTTCAAGTTTAAATAGTTTTTTTTTCAATGTTTTTTGGACATTTGAATGTACTGTTGATGGATGTTTGACACTGAAGTTAATCACAAATATAAACTACAGCTTTGTGTTGAGATCTCTTAAAACAGAAAGCAGCAGATAAATTGCTTTATGGCTCCTTTCTGCAAAACCCATAAAAATGAGCTACAATAAGAGTCTTATTTCCTCCATAATTCAATTCTCTTGGCTGCTTTCAACATTCTTTAAAAGTACAAATATGATAGTAAATTACATTTTTGAAACTTAAAGACAAACCCCTCACAGATGACAGAAATCTGTGAAGGTGTCTTGCTGCCAGAATCACACACTATCACGTGAATCGGGGGGTGCACAGTAAATAAAGATTAGGTTAATTAATTATTTTTGCATTATTACTCTTTTGTATGTATATAATTACTCTGTACCGCTTTAATTGAATCTGAGCAGAAGCCAGGAGGAGATAATTTGTTTTCTTGTTGCCGAATGGCTCCAGTGTTTGCAGGGCTGAAAGGAAATGACATATAGCAGAAAAGCATGATTCATCTGGCTGAGACACTGACAGCTAAGTATCAGAAAGGAAATTAATTCTGCTCTCTGGCTGCAGAGCAAAAAGCATTAAGAACAGGAATAAATAAAAGAACCAAGCTGCCTGATTTGGAAACATGTTGAAGCTTACTTATCTGATATGTGATGTGTGGGAGACTGTTTGGGGGTCTTTATATGTCTGTGTATGGTGGAGTGAATGAGTTTTGATTGGTGGGAGGATCAGTGTGCTGCACGTAAAGACATTGCCTCATTATGCATGCAAGTGTCTCTATCAGGCAGGAACATGATGAAAAATAGTTTGCATATGCATCAATATGTCCATAATTACAGAGCAGATTTCCTGGCAGTTCTCATGGATTGTTGACCATCTCTAAGCAAGCACTGGAGAGCGTTCAAACGAGGATTATCTCCTGCAGCGCAGCACAGCAGAGTTTATCACTCTATGTCATTGATTAAGCTTGCATATACCACATGCCAACATCCATACCCACTTGTGCAGGGGCTTCACTTTCTCATAAATACCACTTACACACATTCTCCTACAGACAAACATTTGAATTATCTGATTATGTTCAAATATACATAATCACACTGAGCAATGAAAATAGCTCGTTGCTCAAACAAGTGCAAATCTGAGGCGACAAATTGTGGTTGCTGTGTACTAATTTAATCATGTAAATATTGATCTAAGCATGACTGTTTGAAAAGAAACATCTTATTTAGATGGCCAGAAGTAAATAAAGAAAATCTGTCATTTGTAGACAGCGATTAGGGGAAACGTGCTTGTGTTCGCTTATGGCTTTAGCATTGATTTTTATGTTTAATCTGACCTCTTCTATTCCCTTTGAGGTCAAAATGAAATATGTTAACAAGAAACAACCTATTATGTGATAATTTGAAGAATAGTAAACATCCAAATGTTGTATTATGCTCCCTTGAACTGGTTAGAATAGGTCCATAGGCTATGCGGAATATGTTCAGTATATTCTTTTTTGCACAATGTCTTTCTTAGATAATGAGATTTCACTTTGCTCATTTCTTTACCTATTTTTACTTCCTTTCAGAACAAGCTGTTTTAGGGCGTCTTGTCACTTTAAATCAAAATAAGCTGCTGCTGGCCACACCCTCAACTCAATGTTTACACTCTGCACTTTATACATGAAAATGCACTTTACACTTGTGAAAATGGCTGCCGACGCTCAGCTGCACAACAGTACATCTTGTATCTCAGAGTCAGAGTAAGAAGAAGAAGAAGTGGAGCCTCAACCATCCAGGATGGAGTGAGGGGTTTCTGAATGATAAGTCAACTACGAGAGACTCATCATTCTTAGTACCAGTTGTACAGCGCATCCAGCAGTAAAACCAGCTTACCACACGTGCTGGAACTCCAAAGGGCTGGTTAGTGAGATAGTGCCCACTCCTTTTCTAATCTGACTTAATAATCAGAAGGGTTTTGAAAGGCTCTTTTTCCAGACACCAAAAACCATTAACATTGCCAGAAAAATGCTGGGTTGTTTTTGAAGCAATTAGATTGATTCAGAAGCAGTAGAGACCCAAATTGAAGCCCAACAGAATGCAAAAAGGACATTTTGCATAATAGGTCCCCTTTAACTCCTGTCTTTATCTGTAGATTTCTTGCTGCATAGTTATGCTATTTCATATATTTTTTAGTATATTTATGGCATCCAAGGTTTTTAGCTGCAGGGTCAGAGCTAAACCAGTTTGTTAAATCCATCACTGAAATTTGCAAGTGGTTCACAGTGTCAACTTCATAGAGGAAAGCAAACTGCAGTATACTGTATTTACTGCAATATTTCAAAGATTAGAAATTGCACTTAAATGATTAAAATAATAATTGCTTCCTGGAAACACACTGATCAAGCAAATGACATACTTCCATTGAATGCAAAAATGGTGTCATACTATTGAAACTGAAAACTGAAACCTTGTTCTACATGATGACTTCATTTCCAGTGTAATTACTACAATGAAAAGCCCTGATTGGTAAAAACTAACCCAGCCAAATATGTCAGCTAAAAACACATCGTCTCACACAGAAAGAATATCTAGGCTTCTCTGCTGAAATACAAGCATACCCTGTATATTGATTTCTACAGCATTGCACAAAGATAGTGAAGAAGGAGACACAGATGTACCCAGGGCTCCTGGAGCATGTTTTATTTTTGATTGTTTGGTTTCTAAACTGCTCAAAAACATGGGAATGTCGGTTTCAGTAATGTTTGACATCCACATTCTTTGGTTATAAATGTAGTAAAAATAATATGCAAATGATGTTTATGCGTTCATTCACAAGGATCAAAGTAATTAAAGGCACAAAAATGACGATGGTGGTACCGTTGCCACAGTCAGAAACTATACTACACTGCAACGTTGGTGAGGAAATCAGCTATTAAATGTCAACTACTCTGATTAAAAATAAAGACTCAAGATTTTTTTTGTTTGTTGTCACAACTAAGAC
This sequence comes from Poecilia formosa, assembly GCF_000485575.1. NCBI lineage: Eukaryota > Metazoa > Chordata > Actinopteri > Cyprinodontiformes > Poeciliidae > Poecilia > Poecilia formosa. The sequence continues at coordinate 1,374,017 of NW_006799985.1, read as the reverse complement.
TTGATAAGTATACCACAAAGTAGGTTTAGTAAAGTTAAGCTTTCCTCAATTCAGTGTAAACAGGTGGTTATAGTTTTTTGTTAGCTCAAGGTTTGTGCTTGATGTTCACATTCGCTTGTGTTTCATGCTTCATTTCACATTTTCTCTGTTGAAAACACATCGATCCCAGTGAAGTTCTTGAAGAAATTGATCATCTCAATACTTCTGTTACATAAATAGTACACACTAAAAGAGAAAATAAAGAAGCTGTTGCTAAATTTTAAGATCTTAGCTTTGATCTTTCTATAGAATAAATTGTAAATATATTTATTTCAATGCATTGTTCATGATTGTCTTGGATGTAAATTCACATGCTTTTTTTTCTTGGACATTAAATCCACAGACATTTTTAAAAAATCCTGTAAAAAACAAACATGAGGCTACATGGTCAACTTCATTTATGGTTGTGATGGTGACGTGAGTCAAACAGCAGCTTCTCGCTTCGCGCTGTGAAGGGAATGACGCCTATCACTGAGAGAGATTTCAAGTCATCTGTGTGTTTATCACACTTCTGAGAATCATGCATGTTTAGGGTTGTTACTTGTATTCTAACATGTATTTGATGTTAATCTTGCTTGTAAGAGCATTGATTAAACACCAAAACAGTATAGTGTATGGTATCCATTTCTTTACAACATACTGCTGCAAAAACAAAAAATAGAAGTATTCTGATGCATTATATTATTAAATATTATAGTAGTTGATATACTTATGGCATTAGTTTATTTGCAGTAGACTAGTCTTCTGTATGCATGTAACTTGCTTTTTATCATGTAATTACTCAACTGTTATGTAGGAGCAACTGCATACAAAATGTTATATTTTGTAATATTGTCAGTACATTGTAAAACGTTTGGGATATTTAAGTCATTTTCCAGTATAACATTTGCACTCGTTTGTTTTTCCTCCCTTAAACCTAACAACAAGGTGCAGTCTAGGGTTCACTTACTTATCATAGTCCAAATGTGCAGAATAAGCTAAAATATGTGTGCTATGGAAATTAGCGAGAACTGCTTGTTGAAGGAGCATCCCGTTTCTCTGTGGAATATTTTTCTAGTTCCTCAATTGGTGCAAATGGACTGGTATGGAGTGGTATGGATGATCCTACGAAATGGGACACAGCCTAAATATTTAAATGTTATTAAGTGATAAAAGACTCGCATATGTATTAACAGTAATCAAACAACTTTAAAAGGGGACACGAGGATGATAGTCTGTAGCAGTAAGCTAACAGATGGAAAAAAAAAAGAGAGACGTTAATTGTGATTAATTTCCACGCCAACATGTCGCATGGACTTAAACACGGTGTTTTCATTGGGAGTGGCTTGGTGTGTTTGGGGAGTGGCTGGCTTATTCGCACATTTGCCTTGTTCATCAGCGGGACAGTCAGGTCAGGCAGAGCGGGGACACAACTTGGATATCCACTGTACTATGTCAGTAATTGCTTCATCTGTGGAGAGCTGCTCGCCTTCTTCTTCCCCCGAACCCAGCGCCCAGCAGAGGAGTTTATGCGGACAACAGACTCCCGTTTCCTTTCCACCAACTATTTTCTAAGTTGTTGGAGCGATAAACTTCTGAGAGGAGCATGAGCCGTATCTGAGTTCGCATCCGGTTTTGACTTAACTTTGCGCGTCTTGGAGCCACTTTGTTGCTGATTTCATTTATTTCTTTATTTTTTCCTGCGTCCAAAGGGGAGGGAGAAGGAGGTGGACTCGCGCTCAGTCGCCGGTCTCGTGGCTTCTTTGTATACAGCAGCAGCAGCAGCAGCAGCTGTGTGTAAATGCATGTTGGTGCACAGCGTCCGCCGCTCTGCTCCGTGAGCTTCCCGGGCTCCGTCCTACCTTCACGCAGGCTTCCTCAGACATGAAGCGACTGAACCAGGTGTAGAAGAGGAGTACGGAAACTTTACCTGTCCCCCTCCCGACTCCCCCCTCCCCACCCCAGCTGCCGTGGTTATCCTCCGTCTCTCTGCCGCGCTTTCTCTCCATCCATCCCTCTTGCTCTCTCTGTCTATCTGAGCGCTTGGATTGTAAAAACGGCAGAAACAAGCAGGCTACAACTGCGCGCAGCTGCCTCACACGACATGGATGTAAGATTTTATCCGACTGCCGGAGGGAATTCTATCCCCGGAGATCCGTCAAACCTGGATTTCGCCCATTGTTTGGGCTACTACAACTTCAACAAGGTGAGAAATCCCGTTTTTTGTGCGTTGTGTCACCACGTTGGTGCTAAAACCTTCAGTGCATCCCGCTGATTAAAGTGCAGTTAATTTGATTCTTTAGAAGTTGCTCATTGATCACTTCCCTTCCTGTTCAGAAACTTTGTTGCTTGTGCATTGGTGAGGAAAACTGCAGGACAAGTGTAATGACGCAGTGTTACTTTTTTTTTTTTTTGGCCTCATTGCACTACTAAACTCTGACCACAGGGATATGATCCACAGTCATGGGCGCTGTTGCTTTTACGGTTTCATGTTCCTCAACATCAGTGAAGGATCATTGCATCAGCACCTACATTACAGTTACAATGTGATGAAAAGAAGACACTCTGATCAAGTGTCAAATGAACTGCTCACTTTCATGACCCCCAGCATGATGCAACTAAATTGCATGGTACAGAAATATTTTTCTGCCCTTCAGCTATTTGCAGGGTGTTTAACTTGATGTTAAGTGTTTAACACAGTTGTTTTTAATGGGATTTTGCAGACACTGGCTTAAATTAACTATGTTGAATGGAATCATTGTGAGCAGTGCACTGACTTATGCTTTTATCTAACACATTATTTCAGCTGTAGTTTGGTGTGAAGGTTAAATACTGTAGAAAACAGTTTTAGCTATGTACGATTGTTTATAAACTAAGTTATTCATATCTCCAAATACACTGTTTTCATATTTTTGTTGCAGTTTAATTTGTAGTTATAAGTGTGGGATTGATAAATCCAGTTTGGACAAAATACATGTTATCTGCCTATGATAAGTTACATATCTATCAGGGAAGGAAAACATTAGGCAATGAATTATTCACACCCCTTGACAGATTTAGGTGTAAACTAATATTTTTAATTTGAAGTGGTCAAGCCAGATTTCTGACCTGACCTCATAGCAAACTTTGGAGGCACCTAGAGATGAGGGTGATGATACAGAGGCCTTCCAGACTCCAACACCTGGCTCTCATCCTTAAAGATAAACTCTCAAAATAGCAGTGGAAAAATCCAAAAAAAGTTGGTCTGCAGTTCTACAAAGGTATTGTTGATGTATTGCCAGTTACAATTTTTGTTGTAATTTATTATTTACAAGGCTATAAATCATTTTTGACATGCCACATCCTTGGAAAATTGAACTGAAACATGTCTGTTTTCTTTTTCAAAATTCATAAGTCAATGTTTTGTACTTGTGTAGAGAGATGCCTGTCTCATTTCCTAGCAGAAACATAGATAGATAGATAGATAGATAGATAGATAGATAGATAGATAGATAGATAGATAGATAGACAGATCTTATTAGTAGCTAGTTAGAATAAAAAATGTATTAAAATATCTACTTTTGCTATTATGAGAAGCAAAAATTACACACCTGCTGTATGTTTTTTATGAACAATAGTACCTTGTACATCTTCCAACACATCCTCTCACAACACACACACACACACACACACACACACACACACACACACACACACACCTATGCACTACCCCCAACTCAAATTATTCAGCCCATTTCGTGCAGCTCTGTTTGCTGCTCAAAACAGTTACCAGGTTTGTCTCACGGTTTCATCAGCTCTTTGTCGTGTGGCCAAGTTGTCATATGTGCCCAGTTTCATCATGTCTTCATCACCACTGAAAAACTTTTAACCACATTTCTTTGTATTGGTATGCATTTTTAACCCCTGCTCGTAAATTCCTTGGGAATAGAGAGTTTTTATTTTCCATCTGTATCTGTAATTGGCCACAATGCAAAAGGAGCAAGGGTGGTGGGAAGGTGCTTATCCAGTATCTTTACACAGTTACACTGGAGAAAGAGGAAGGGAGAGTGCAAAGCATGTGTTCATGGTAATTACATTGCCTTTTCACATTCGGACAAATAGGCCCTTCTGCATGCGTCCTTCAATTTATGTGAATCAGTTTGCTGAAAGTAGCACAAGGCAAAGCGGTTTGTCATCCAAAACTGAAATATTACTTCTTTAATCTACTTAAAAGCTGTCACAGCACCTTTGTTTTTTCTTTTTTCTTTTTTGCAAACAAGAGAACTTTAAACTAGTTTTTACAGTTTTGATTTGAAAACAGGCACAACTCTCTTAAAATTCAGGCTCAGGAAATGTTCAGTTTTAATGGCAGCAGAGACAGAAGGGCCCAGAGGCACTTTGAAACATCAGAGATTCTTTTAAATTTACAGAAAAATCCAGCCCGAATGGCACAAACTTAATTAGGTGCTGCAGTCATGACTAATGAAGCTGCTGTTTTTTTTTGGCATGGAGATGAAGGGGAAACAGAGGTACTAGAGGGAAACATGTCACATCTTTACTCAGCTTATTAATGCTCATATAATAAATTGAAAAGGCAAAATATTATAGAGTTAAGTGTAGGATTGGAATACAAAACTTTGGTTTTTCCTTGAAGCTTTAGTGGGTTAGGCTGGAAGGAGGGGTTTTCATAAGAGTCCATTTCTATTGAACTACCTTATATTCATATAAAACATGAAAGAGCATACACCCTCACAGGAAGTTATGTCATTTTCAATTTACCTGATCATGATTTCTTGTTTTTATTACTCCCTGGTTTCCGCTCATATCTTGTTTTTGTCAAAAAGTGTTATGATCATTGTCTTACTATATATATATGTGTGTGTGTGCGCGTGTGTTTAAACCTTCGGTTCTGCTTTGTCTTTGTCTCAGTTGTTTTCCTAAAGATGTTGTTTGTACAAGGCTGCTGAGGTTTTGTGGTTTATCCGACAAACTTCTCTGTCACTCAAAGACAAAGAGTTGGTTGGGTTTGGCTGGTTTTTCTTTAGAGTAAAATGATGCTGACTTTACTGCTTTCATGAAAGAGCCTCGGTGTTATTCTCAATTTTATGGCCATCTGGTTGTTTTTTCAAGGTTTTAATAATGTTTCAAATACTGTATCCATTTATTGCTGAGCTTTCATTAGCTCCAGGCGCCAAGAAATTACCAACAGATGTTTATATAAACTTTTCACCTGGACTGATCCACACTTCTGAGGTTTATTTGCAAAATGAGTGCCAGCACTACAGGGACAAAATAATTACTTTTTGCACTGAACTGACCAGGCTTGTTTTAATAACTTCATTGCAGAAGAATATAGACAAAAAGCTTGACAACCAGCTTAATAGTTTTTATGTAGCTGCCAATTTATTCACATCCTTTGAACTTTTTAAAGTTTTGTCAATTTGTTGAACTTTATTGTTATTCTGTGTGAAAGACCAAAATAGCATGTGATGTGGAAGACATAGGATAATTTGGGAAGCTTTTTATAAATAGAGAAATCTGAGATTTCTCTATTTACTCTTCAAGTAAATCAAGTACTGGATTTACTTGAAGAAAATCCAGTTCTTCAAGTAGTCCTATAATTAGCAAATAGTCCTATGTGTAGTAGTAGTATAAATACAGAGGTTTTGTGAAGATGTGTTAGAGAATATCAAAGTGGTTTGCATCAAGCCATGTAGGAGACTCAGTTAGCATGTGAAAGAAGGCGCTATGGTTCGATGGGAACTGGAACTTCACACAGGCTTTTTGATTCATGGAAGAAAACTTATTAGACGCTGCAAAAGGCTTGAAGTCGTGAGCAGAGGTTCATTTTCCAACACTAAACATAAGGCCAGAGCTACAATGGAACGGTGCACAGCAAAGCATATTTATGAGTAAGAGTGGCCCAGTCAAAGTCCATACCTCAATCTAATCAAGAATCTATCTGTCTTAAAATTTGCTGATGATAGACAATCTTGCAAAGAAGATTGGGGGAAAAGTTCAATATACAAAGCTGGAAAAAACCCATCCCGACAGACTTGCAAGTATAATTGTCGGATAAAGTGTTTCTAATGAATCTTGAGTCAGGAGGCCTGCTTTTACAGGATTTGATTTAGGAAAGGGTCGGTTAATTACAACTACATAACCTACTTCAAATTGTTTATAAAAATATTTTCCATCCAGGTCCCTCTGGTCTGCTTAAACATAAAACCAAAAATACACGTCTGTGGTTGTAACAAAATGTGGAAAGGTTAAACAGAGATACATACTTTTGCTAGGCATCCTTTGGAGTTCTGTAATATTATTTTTGGTGCACAGTGTTATCAAGAATTGTGCCAATGGAATAATAAAAAATACCTGTAATTTGTTCTCTAGAATTACATGCAACTCCAAGTAACATCCTTAAGTTTTTGCCCAACTCCATATTTGAACTCAGTCTTAATTTATAGCACTCTGCGACTTCACATTTAAGCAGATCCCTTTCTTAGTCTTTATTAGAATGGCAGATACTATGTCATTAGTATCCGGCATTCCCCTATAGTACGTACATATGGATTAAACATTTTGTGTACAATCACTACTAGTAGGAAAAAAGGTGTAATTTCCACTAATAATAAATAAAACCTTTAAGGAATGCTGCATGGTTATAGCTGTGGAAGACACAAAGGGAAAAAAAAGAAGACCTTCTGACTAATTAATTTAAACTGCAAACCTGCAGTAAGGGGTAAAAAAAAAAGGTTGCTTCTCAGTAATGTGAGTTTCTTTCTGGCTACATCTTGCTTATTTGTTATTATTTCAATATGGGAAATAAAAAGAATTATTATTTATTTATTTTTTAGCAAGGGATCAACATTTTCTTACTACTTAGCACATTCTTTGTAGACCGGCTGTTTTTGTAACTTTGCTACTTAAAATTTAATTGCTTGCTTTTGCTGCAAACAGATACAGCAGTTGCTCTTTTGACAAAGTAGCAGGTCAAGTTGTGTTTGCTGGAGTGCTAAAAAACACAAGCTGTTACAATTAGTAACCTCAGCAAGGCAAACAAATAAAGGAAAGTCAACTTTGACTTGACAATAAGAAGTCTTTTTCCAGAAATGTTCCTCTTTCAGTACACTTGTTCAACTTCCTTTTAACCAAATGTAGACAATGTTCTTTGGTTAATTTATTTATGATCTACTTTGCATTTTATTGCCCACTCACATATGCTCTGAAAAACGAGCTGTGCTTTAAAATGACATGATGCATTTACCAAAGGAAGTTACTTAGTTTGTAAAATATACTGTCTTTAGAACAGTGGACCTTTTTTACAGACCTATAGGTATACAAGAGTAAAATTAACAATTTGTAAACAGATGTAGGGAGGGGTTTAAGTAGGAAGCTGAGTTACTGTACTTCACAACAGCAAAGCCCTGGGTTAAAACCTCTAGGGCTTTTTTTTTGTTTTGCTGTCCCTTCTGCTTCTGGACCAGGGAAAGGGTTAATCCTTTGCTCGACCAGGGAGCCATGTTCATCTTTCCCGTGTGCACAGCTGGTGCCATTTCATTACACACATTCTAAACATATCCAAACACAATGTTTAAGTGTGTGTGTTTGTGTGTTGAGGAGGTGGAGGGGTGTAACCTCAGAGGCTATCCAGTTTGTCCAACTGATGGATATGACTCCAGGTGTGTGTTAAAGGTTCGAATGTCCCAGAATGGAAAAGCTGATGTGTTTTGCTGAGTCTTTTAATTGCAACTTGTCAGGGGTGTACATCAGCAGATTTATTGAGCACCAAATTTTCCCACTGAGACAAAAAAAAGGCGTTATTTTTAGCTTGGTGTGTTCATAGACACGTACTCTACTTGGAGATTTTTGCCTGTAAGAAGGAATTTCTTTGTATGGCAGACTGAACTACATCCATGTGTCCCGTCATTACATGTTCACATTCTGATTACTATGAAAATCCTGCAGCTCTGCATACACAAGGCGTACTTTAGTCCACTGCGTTGATACTTGTTAAATTCTAAATAAATGGATGCATAAAGTCTTTAAGTTCATTTAAAGTTCTTATATGGAAACACTCTCAATTTTACTTAACAGTAAGGAGAACTGCAGAGGATATAAAACCACACTGACTGGTTTATTTATTAGGTGAGTGTGACAAAGGCAGTGGAATGTTAGACAGACATTGGGCATTACCCAGATCAGCACTCAAAGACCTCCTGTAATCATGCCATCACTGCTCATAAATCCACTTCATTACATTTCCTCATGCATTACTCACTGTGGCTCATTTAAGCAGACCTCACACTCTGAAGCTGGAGACCAAAGAGCTTCCACATGGCTGAATGAGTTTACAGTTAACAGAAATCTTATTTTATTTATTTTTTTTTGGTTTAGTCAAATGTTCTTAGCTGATAATTTCATGAAAATCATTTCATCCTTTGGTCTTTACGAACGGTGGCAGGATGCATTTCTTCATCTACACTCCTTCAGTTTTATGAAGAGTTAGTTTTACACGTTCCACTGTGCTATTTTTAAGATGATGTGATCAGGGTGTGTTCAATGACATCCAAAGAGTTCAGTTTTGGTCTCGTGCTATTCTTCAAGCATATCTCTGATCTGTGCAAAATTTCTATAGCAAACTTTAAACTCGCTCTAACATTCTTTTTTTTTCTTCTCAGAAGCAGAGTCTTGTGCAGTCAGAAGGCACAAAGGACTTTGCTGTTACACTACAAAAACACAAAATCTTACCAGGTATTTTGGTCTAGTTTCTAGTGAAAATATCTTATTACATGTGAAATGACTAACTTAAAAGTCAAATTTCTCCAAAATATAGGAGTTTATTTTAAGTAAACAATTCCTTAATATTGGTTAAAAAAGTACTGCTTCCACTGGTAGATTATTTCACTTATATTTCACTTCCACTGGCTTCACATTTTCGATGTGAAGCCAGTGGGATTTGTACTTTTTCACCAACATTAAGGAATTATTGACTTATAGCAAGCTCCTATTTCTTTCTGGACACGTGTAAGTTAGTTTTGTCTTATTTCAAATGTTCTGTCATCATCTTTATTTGCACTAGAAACTAGGCAATACTTGGTAATATTTTGTGTTTTTGCAGTGTTGGGTGCACTACTTATTGTTTTCATGGAAACGTCTTTACCTGCTAGATTATGACCACAACATTTCTCAATGAACAATTCAGAACTGAATATACAGTTTTGTACCCAGTACAAGCAGAATATTTTGCAACAGTAAGGTTTTAGAAGAGCTGGTTGGTTTTACCCATCATGAGAAGCTTCTTATGTCGTATCTTGGCACTAAACCAGTCAGTATATATTTGCGCAGATTCAGCTCAGGATTGCCTTCTAAATACAGATAGATGTCAGTTTGTTTGTTCACCTTTCATGCCATTTTGCTCCCTCAGTTCTTCATGCGTTCTACACAAAGTCCATTAATCTGTTTTGATTTACTTGAGTTATTCCTGACATGAGGTGACGTTCACTAGCTCAATTGTGTATTTACAGAGAAAACTATTGGTATGGTCCGTATTTATTTCCCCTGCTGTAAATTCTCACATTTTCACAAAAAGTGTTAAAGCTTCCTCCCCTTTAGAAGATGTAAAAAGGAACTTTGAGGAGAAGTTGTCATTTAGGTGGCAGTAGCTAAACTTAACCACATGACACAGTTCAGGTCAGTGGGGAGGGGCTTAGTTTTAGGATTTCATCAACTTTAAATGAGACTGTGATTCTACTTAACACAAATAACAAAAGCACTTGGTTTATGAGAGTCCTGCTAAGCCCTCTAGTCTGCATGTCACACAAATGAAAAAATAAATCTGCTGCTCTGGTTTGTTTATCTGGTAAGGTTCAGCAAATAATCTCCAGAACTAATTTCAAGGAGACATACATCTTTTAAATACTCTGTCCAGTTAAATCAAAGCAAAACATGGGCTAGTTTTATGTTTCCACTATGATCTATTATTATGGTTTTCCATGTCTTTGACAGCTTAAACATTTCTGACTCATAATACAAACTCTCCATGGGTCCCAGGAAAAAAAAAATCAGCTTTTTCTCTGAATTAAGCAGTTTTCTAAAGGAGCAGTCAATCACTTCTGGTTGGCTGATTCAATAAGTGTTGTGTCCCTTTAGTGGTTAGCCTTGTTGTTAAGACCCATTCATTTTTAAAGCTTTTCAGAGTGGCAGCCATCCCATGTTTCATGGATCTAATGTCCAATTCTCTTAATGGGCTCACAAACTGTATCAAAACACTTTGCTGTTTTCCTTTTAACTTGACTTGAGCTTGTGGCTCTTCTCAAGCAGCCCAGACCACAAACAGATGCCATCCTTCTCACACAGTTTGGGTAATGCTTTCTAGCCATGATAACTTCAATTCATTGCATCTATTTTTATATTAGGTTATTTTCCTTTTGCTGTTCTGCCTCTTTATTTATTTTACTCTATTGTTTTTTCACTATATGCAGGGATTTTATAATATATGTATGAATATATATTTCATATCAAATTTATCTATGAAGAAAGTATTTCTCATAATTTCTTTCTATTATTCAAACTGTGCTGCTATTAAAATGAAGCAACTTATTTACAGAAATGTCCCTCACTGCATCAGGCCTTATTCTTGTAAATGTTCCTCTAATAAGAATAGCGCAGGCTGCAGGTGTGTAGTATTACATGTTACACAGTGTGATTAATCCTCTCTCTTTTTTTCTCCTTCTCCCTCCCTCCCCCTGCATCACACATTCCCATAATGCAGCTTGTTACCAGGTTGCACTAAAACGGCCTACAATAGCAGCAGGTGTGCAAATATCCCTCAGACCCATTGGACAAAGAGCTTAAATAATGCGGGTAAACAAAACTTTTATTTGAATGCTCAAATAGAAGGCATGTTGAAACAACTTGCCTCAGGGTTCAAGGAAGATTACTTTCAAACAGAGCTTGTTTATGACATGTACTGGTGTACATGCAGCTGGAATAAGTATGTGCAAGTCATTGTTAGTGTATGGAAGCTTAAGTTTTATGACAATGTTTCACTGCCCCCAGAGATGGGAAATTGAGTTTGCGACTTATACAGGAGTCACACTTAAATCACAAAAACAAGGTTTGTTTTAAATCTGCAGACTTAAGATTCACTTGGCCTCCTGATCTGGGAGTTGAGACAATTAGCAATCTGCATCTCATTTATTAAGAATCGAAAACAAGTTGGTAGGTTTAGCTCATTCCAGTGAATGATTCATACTGTGGGAGGAAAAGTATTAAACAGCTACCGGGTTTGTCTGTTTTGATTTAATGCTAACATTGATTAGCATTTGGAGCATGTAAGTAACAGACCGCAGCTTGGATAGAGATGTGCATATATTTAATTTATAAATCAGCAACATTGGCAGACTGTGGACCATTACTGACTAATAGCTGTTCACTCTTTCTGTTGCAACAAAATAGTGACCACAGAGAAGTCTGATTTCAGTGCTTCAAAATAAAAGCACTCCCTGTTTGAATAATCCAGAAATAAATCTTATTAAGTTAGGAGCACCAGTTTTTTAAGTGTTATTTAAATGTTTTTTAAAAAAATCTTAAAAAGGTTATAGATTTATGTGTTAAACTAGACTAAATGTTATGCGTATAAATAACCTACATACATACATGGAATTAATGACATGCATCTTAAATGAGAATTTGTTTAGTAATCTGTTTTAACTCAAAGTAATTAGATCTACTACATTTTTATGTAAAGCCGTATTACTGTGATACAGAGAAACTGTGGTATTTGTGCTCAAAGTTTTCATATTGTGTGAAAATCATATCGGATGCCTCATAAACAAGCTCTGAACCTGAACTCTTTTTTTTTGACACACAGTCAGTGTACTAGTTGTCAAAAGTATTTGGTACAGTTGTTACAAAGACACCCGGGGGGAGACCACATATTGTGTGGTTCAGCCGGTCTGTCCAGTGGTGAAAGAATAACAGCTGTTTCTACAGGAATGTTTGCAGTTAATGCCGTGGTTTGTCAAAAATGTATCGTTTGTGTAGAACAAGGACAAACGAGTTTAATAATAACTCATTTGTCTTCTCTGTAATTCACTGCCCCCCTTTCTTTCCTGCTTAGTCAGGAATTTATCACCAGTTTTACAACCTTTTGGCCCATTTCACTGCCTAAAAGTCTGGTGTTTGTGCAGACTGTGTAAACCTGACCACAAGGCACAACACGCTGAACTTTTTCAATATTGATCTAAGATGGCAATCTTTCCCTAACCCCTCACTGAGAGCTTTTTACGAGTCCCTTAGCCACAAATATATTAAACATACTTGATTTGTCAAGACTGTGTCCTCTAGGGAAGACAAATGAAAGACGTTCTACGTTATAAAAAACATAGGTGACTCATTGTTCTTACATAATTCTTTTAGTTATAATTGGCCATCAGTTGCCCTTGGTTAGATGAGCACGGCTCTCAACGTGTTACTGAAATAACTCTTCTTTGAGATTTTCCATTTGATGAAAAATCATGCAGTATTCATGAGTCTCTCTAGCTTTTATTCACTTGCACAATCAAAAGGAACAATGCACATGGCCGCAGTGAAAGCGCTTGCCAGATATCAAAGGTGCATTCCCTGAAACCTCGGCTGGGAGTACGAATGAGGTTCATGAGATTCTTGCGCCAACTAATATTTTCGAGAGTTGTGGTCGGGGCTTATTCACAGCGTGGCCTTGTTTGCTGTGTGTTTCTGCTGGCTTATGAACTCTCACATGCGGTCATACTGTGGGATGGCAGCAGTAGAAACGAGATCAAGGTCTGTGAAGCCTCAGCTTTGGCATAGTTTCCTTGACTGGACAGCCACTCATGGTTCTTTCAAATGACATTCTTTCCATAAAAACTGATCTACCTTCTCAACATCGAAACCACTGACTGGTGGTGTACCTTTATAGTACCTGCATAACCTTGAAAAAAATGTTCCTTTCTTACATAGGTGTCACCAACATTTTTCTAACTCCTGCTGGTAAACAAGAGGGGGGAAAAGACTAAAGAAGCACTTTGTTTTAAAGGTATTTCAGGCAGCTGATTAAAGTGGTAAGTTTCAGTTAACCAAGGTTAACTGTCTACAATAAACCACTTGGAAAATAATGACACTACGCATGGTTTTATGAAGGCTTTTGGCTGCTCAGCTAAGCAGTTCTGACCTTCAGCAGTTCCACCAGCTACTCAGAGCGATCCTTCTGCACCCGTGTGGTTTTCAGACTCCATTAGGTTCTGATGTGAATCCAAGAGAGTGGAACTCTGTGTTTTAAAATATGGTTTTGTCAATGAAGTGTCACCCCATATTCAAGAGAGTCGTATCCAGTTGGGTGTGTTGATATCTTTAGTCATCATAGAAAGGCCAGTATCAGTTTATACAAAGTTCTGTAAAAAGTGCTAGAAGTTTCATACCGTCTCCACAGTGTAACATGTTTTCAATAAGATGCCAGAGAAAGCGCTGGACTTACCAGAGATTTCTCTGACTGTATAAAGCAGTGATACTCTTCCCTCAACTGTTGCTGTGCACTGCTGGTCAGCAGGGGAGCTAGATTTTTCTCAAACTTACAGAAAAGAAAATTTTAGTTTTTTTTTTGTTTTGTTTTGTTTTTTTTTCCATTTGCCGGTAGTAAAAAATGTTGACTGTCCTGAAGTGGAAACTGAAGCAAGCATCAACCAATCACTCTTATTGAGGTAATGCTGGTGTAAAACTACAGTTGGCTAGCTGTTTTAAATCAAAGCACATAGATCTTGCACCATATGTATTTTTAATATATTATTTAAACTAAATCATTGTGACACAGGCATAAGAGATGACTTTAGCACTTTATGCTGATTTTGGGGTTATAAATAATTCTTAAATTCTTTTTGAATTTTAATCTTTGCTTAGATAATCACAGATTATTGACAACAAACAGCCCAAGTACAGACCTGTTTTAAATGAAAGCACTTATATCTTGTATTGTATTTGTGTTTAATATATTTAGCTTTAAAGATATCCTTACATAGAAATTTTAAGCTACTTTGACTAATTAACCGAGTTTACAGTACTATTTAATAATTAGGACCAATAGGAATGTACGTAGGATTGAAATGAAATGTTTTTTGTAAAGTGCCTTTGGACGACATTGGTTGTGAATTGGTGTTCCATAAATAAACTTCAACTGATTTGAATTGAACTGTCTTAATACTTTATTACAGTGAAATCTGTGTATCTTTCATCAAAGTTATTAAACCGTAAGAATTCTGTATCTCACCTATTTAACAATGCAGTCTACTAAAACTCAAATCAAAACGGCTACAAATGTTCTCAACTCAGCAAAAGACCACTAAATTAAGTTTCTGTTAGAATTCTGTGAATGATATTTGGTCATCTGTTTTAACTTCGAAGCAGGACATATGGACAGTTCTGAAAATGGCAGTATGTTGTATGGTTGGATTTTTTTTTTTTTTTCTTTAGATTGTAGCACATATTGAAAATTGGCCTCAGCCTCCAGTGTACAATTACCAAGCCCATGTCTAGCTTGAGATATGTTGGACGTCTTACAAAACAATAAAACTACTTTTTTTTGTTTTGCAGCACAGTATGGTATCAATCCTTAATGTTATAAAAATCAAAGTTTCCTAGTAATTGTAATGGTAAGCTGTTTATTTCTGTCAAACTGCAGAGTGAGAGGGGTAAACACATAAAGTGTTTACTTTTAATTATCAATTCAGCTGCCTGGAGGTTGTATTTGAAAACCGCTGATACTGAAATAGCTTTTTATAATGGTCTGCAAGGATTTTGCTAATCAGTGCTATTTTTGTGCTGTGTAGGTGGGCTTGGCTCTAAGCAGAAGTGCATGCATGGAATAGGTTGGGCGATTCAGGCATTACCTAATGCACAGAAGCAAACTCTTAAAAGCTTAATTTTATTACCCATGTATTTCCATTTAATTTTGATGAACACGCTTGAGCATAAGTTTGCAGTGAGATAGGCAGTTTGCATGGTACTAATGTAGCTATTGACATAGATGACAAGCAGAGAGACAGCCCAGTGTACAGCATCACTGCTGAAGTTTGCATACATTTTCAAAAGAGTGGATCCCCAACAGGAACTAATTAACTAATAAAAATAATTGCCAGCTTCTTTCATTCATCACTACAGCCTCTCATAACAGGCAAGCTTCAAGCAAAAAGAACAAAGTCGTACATAAATCAAAGTAGTTTCCTTTGCCAAGCCAAAACCCCCTGGGAGGCACCTTGGTGCTTAATTAAAATCCAGAAGGATCATGTTTTAAGTGTAGGTGAGTGAGCACTGAATAACAATGACAAACAATGCCCCAGAGCATTAGTTGTTTAGTTTGCAAGAGAATAGCTGTATCTTTGTTTTATTTTGTCCTTCCCCTGTACAAAATAAATGAGATTTAATGTGAAAGAAGAAAGCTGTTTTCAGAGCAACGTGGCAAAGGGATTTTTGTGAGCATAGCCTTCACTGGCTCCATGAGCTCTGAGAACCAGCACTGACATTATAATCTTATAATTACACATTCAGGATTAGAATGAAAAAGCTCATTATTAGACATTATTTGATGGCTTACCCTTTCAGCTCACTGTTTATCAAGCCCACTTTAAGCCTTTCAGTTCCTCATGCATAGAAACCAGCTGCATTATTTACCTTGATGATTGTGAAGAGTCACCTACAGACAAAATAAACTTGAAAATAGAACAATTATAAATAGTTTTTTTTTTCCACACAATCTTATTTTTTATCCAACATGCTTTCAAAGCTGAATGAAATTTGTCCACTTATAGTAGTCATAGAATAAAGATATTAAACCAGCAGTTGAATAACAGAAATATGAGCTAAATTAGAGCTATACAGAATACTGAATTTCATGAATCTAAATGCACATTATCTAATATTACACAGACTAACTTTAAAGCTCACAGAAAGTGATGAGAGTCATAGTTATGGGGAAAAAGAGATGTGATGAAAACATTAGGCAAATCACAACCAAAGTAAACAATAAAATCCCAGCATCATCCTTAATCCAAACCTTCATACTATTATTAGACATGAGCCAATGCAGGTAATATGAAACAAAGCAAAGCAGAGTAGCTTTTGACATGATGCAATTAATTGCACGTTTGTTTAAGGATTCATTCCTGCCAGCCCCTGTTTGGTCCGCTTTATTCAAACTCTAGTTCATTTGTCTAGGAAGTCCGGTTTGGTTGGGGAGGAGTGAATGAACTCGGATGAGGACCAAACAAGTGGTCAAAAGCGTCCTGCTTTTTTTATGCAACATTCTTGTTGTGGTGGTTTTATGAATGCTGTACAGCACTTTGGTGAAATTATGAATAAATTGACATTGACACTGACAAAACAAATGCATGAGGTTTGTTTTTTAGTTCAGTGGGACAGCACCACCACAGGTTGAACAGGTTTTTCAAAGATTGTGGTATGAAAGTGAATCGCACCAACTAAATGTGTAACAAATGGTGCAATTTTGGTCCCCAGTATAACCAGGACAACCAAACTTGTAAATATAAGGTAAATATATTGGTAGAAATACATATTATTTTACAAAGCAAAAAGAAATGGAACAAAAGTCATTTTGGTTACATATTTAAAAATTTTCTGAATTTTCTGAAAATTATTTAATTTAGCAGGACTGACTTTGAAAACTCTTAAAATACTTACAAGTATGTGTGTTTTAGAATACTTTTTCAAAATTACTTTCAAAGATACCTGTGTTTCTAGTGGATTATGTCTGATTTTTAACCTTGGTGAAGTACTTTCTTTTACATTTGACTGTATGAAAATTACTCTATATATAGGTTCATTGACTATGTTGGATTTCTTTGGCCAATCTTCATATTTTATTGCATGTCAGCAGTGGAAGTGATATTTGAATTGCCAGATCTGACATTTCTGCACTGCCTGCTTCCTGGATTTTTGCCAGAGATACACTCAGAAATGATCAGATGAAACAGGATGAGCAGGACAGTTGGAATATAAACTGTCCTGCATTGAACTGTCTCTGCAAGCGTCATAATTCTGATCTGCTTTGGCTCATTGCTGAAGTTAATAAAAAGAGAAGCACATTTAAAAAGGAGAATGTGTGCAGTTGTCTGGAGGAAAAGAAAAACCCTCTCCAAAGTCAAATCAGCTCAATTACAAAACTCCGGAGAGCTATCCCCAAGCTACCCTTCCATGGGCTAATCAGTCACAGCAAATTGTAGAGGTGAATATTTCAGGCTCTGCAGATTTGAATAAAGACATGATGATTATTTCACCATTGTGTTGTACCCTTGAATAAATTTCTGAGGCCATCAGCTGGAACCTGCATAAACTACAAAATTCCTGATCTAAGAAGGAAGGGGGGGAAAGCGGGCAAGGGAGTAAAGCAAACACAAGTGCTGTCAGTCAGTGTGGTGAGCTAATTGGGTCGATCTCTTTAGTGGAGATGAATGAAGAGATTAACTCTCCCTATGTGTCCAGTGAATCTCCCCCTCTGGCTCCAGGTAAATTAGCCGATGACAAGTTGACTGTGGGAATTCTGTTCCTCACTCCGACTTAAGGCAGCAATCAGTATGTTCCAGTGACTCTGCCTAGTATTACAGTAAAACAGTTTCTCATGATTGGTTTTTGTTCATTTATGCTTTTTTATTGCTAATCTCTGTTTACGGGTTTTCTTCACAAACTCTGACCAGAAAATCTCGTTATCTTGCATGCATTCGGATCTATTTCAACCTATGCATGCAAGACGTGGCAGTTCCTGATGCTCCCTGCAGACTATGTGCACTGGCAGAGTATTGGTGAAGCAGGTCAAACCAGACTAATGAAGACAGATGAAGAGTGATGGGAGAACATGTGCACAGGAAGGTGCAGCAGCACAGCAAACCGGGCTCAACTCTCATTTATTTTAGTGGAGAAACTCACAGCATGGTCCTAAAATAGAGGTCAAGGCTCAAATACAGAAAATGTGACTGACCCCTTTCTTCAGCAGAGGGAAATAGGATAAAAGTACTCAAAAGGAGCCTCGGTCAAAGGAGCAAATCAATAGCACTAGGAAAATGGGGATGTACACAGAAAATTTATAACCGACTGTGCAAACAGCATTTTGTCATGTATTGTTTTACAAGACTTGTTTGTGTCTTTATTTGGAAACTAATGATTAAAATAGCTGTTTTGACTCTCCTTACACTGGCGGTCATAAAACAGAAAACATTTTGGATCTTACTTGTGTTCTCCACATGTGAACTCTTTGCTACCTCCCCTCTTTCTTTCGTTTTAGGAAGACCTATTTCCACACGCCGGGGCTCCAGATTTCCTTCTGCTTTGATCTCCAGCCTGTCGTTTTACACAGAGTAAAGGCATAGTTGTGAATTATGACAAAAATATGTCTATTGTTTCTTTGTTCTAAATCTCCATAACTGTCACCGCAATGATATGGGATCAAAGCTGAAGCGTCGTGTTCACTGTTATTTAAATCTGGTGTCTTAATCTGAAGAGTAAAGTAACATTTAGGGTTTAAATACTGTTAAAAACACCAGAGAAGCACTAAGCCGGATGGCTGCTGTCAGGAGAAAAACAATGACTGTAACTCAACAGCTGTCAGGTTTGCTAATGATGTCCTGGTGCGCTGTCAATCTAGCAGATGAACGGACAATAGTATGCCAAGGAGAAAATACTTGAAACAGCTAATTGCTTCTAAGAGCTCACTCAAGCATTCTATAACTACTCTGTGTTCACAGATGTCTTTTCCAGCTGCTGTTTCATTATGGACCTTAAAGACATTACAGACTAAATGCATTTTTTTTATGAGCCTTCGCTGCTGAACATCAAGTATTTATGATCATAGGTGCATTACTGCAGCCACCGCTGACAGAAAAAAAGGAAACATCTAAGGATAGCATCTGTATTCCATCTAAGCATAGCAACTGTATTTGTGCATCTTCATTATTTAGCCTAATTTCCCCCCGTCATTCTGTTAATCTTTGCCAACTTGTTGATTGTCAGTTTGGAGGCACATTTCTGGAGACGAGCCCGAGAGTATTTGCAGCCGGACCTCTGTCAGTAGCGCCAAGCAACACAGCCACAAATTGGAATGTGGTACAGTTCTGGGAAAGTAGCCAAGATTTAAATTAGACAATAACCTCTGCTCTCTCTATATTGCCTCTCTTTTCCAGCTGCAGGCCCAGCTATTTGTTTAATACAGTCAGCCCTGTAGTATATAATAGACTGATATATGAGTCACCGCTCAGCAGTTTGTGCTTTTCAGATTTATAGAGATTGAACAACGGGCCAGTTTGTGCTTACTTTGGTGCTCTGTGAGGAATAACAGGAAAGAGAAAGTTGCACAGCAGCTTGGAAAGTAAGGAAGGCCCGGAAGTCTGGTACAGGATTCAATCATCTGGGTTACAAGGGAAAGAGAGTTAAGCAGACTTCTAGCTGGCTGCACACATAGCTGCAAATTTATTTTACAATTGTCGGTAATATTTCAAATCCTTCCTTATGTTGGTTTTAAAATGAAATTTAGACCTAGTTGCTTATTAAAAACTTCAAATGCGGATCGATTGGGCTAATCCTGGGCCATTAAGATTTTTTGATTTTGTTCCTTTTGGACTATAACCCAGTAAAGAGGGAAACAATTTAGCAGAGTCCTTTGATCGAAATATCAGTTATAAATCCAAGAGAAGATGATAGATGGGAACACATTCGGAATTACTTTTTCCAATCACGCATCACAGAAAATGTTCCAAACCTTCATCCGACTATCACTAAATTGAAAAAGTGCACCAAAATACATGCAGTTTGTAGACCAAAAAGGGTGGAAGTTTTTATTTTAAATACATAGGAAAAAAATCTGATCAATGTACTTGTTGATCACCAATCAAAAGGAAACAAAGAAAAAAAATGTCAAATTCCAATATCTGGCTGATTGATTTGTCCATCTGTACTCTCTATCATACAAGAGATAAAAAGATCAATTTCTGGTGGTTTTGTCTGCTCTAAAACTTACAACATAACATTTTATTCACAAAATCACATATAAGTCTTCCACTGACTTCACAAGATAAGAAATAGATGGCTGCTCTGAGTTCATCACTAAAAGCTCTTGACAGTGCACATTCCCAAAGCCATTTATAATGAGTGCATTATCCAGTAGTGGCACACAGGGAATAGGAAAATGCATCAGGGCTGGCGGAGTAGTGCAAGAGAGGACTTCAGCTTTCAGTTGAGCTTTATGTGGATCTAAGTCCCAGAGCTCATAAGAACCTGACAGATCAAGAGAAATAGCATCATGGCCACTAAAAACAAACCTGCTCGTCTTCTTTTGTCCGATATCTGGGCATACAACTTTTACATATTCGGTCTCCTAACTGCACACCAGCTTCTTACATTTGAATAGAAATACAGGAAAGGATGCTTCATTTAAAGTCTACACCTTTACCATCTAGGGCTGGTGAGAGTAAACAGCCCTGAGAGATGGCTTAACAGTTAAAGGAAGACAACATCGGCAAGCCGAGCCTTCTAGATGCCGCTTCCTCAAGAGCTGTGTGTCCATGAAATAGCAGCCTTTGTGAGGAAGCTACACCATGTTTCTGAAGCCCTCTCCATCACCAGAGCCCCTTTGTGGCTGTGGGCCAATGGCTTTGCACCCTGCTAGATCAAAGATGGAACCCCATTTAGCTCGTGCTTTCTTTTAGGATTTGCTCTTAAGAGTGCAGAGCAATTTTAACTGCGAGGGGAAAAAAGCCGGATGTTGGATACCGACCTGCATAGTAGTGAGACTGCAGGGCCCATTCTACTAGTCCATTATGAAAAATACTGAGAGCATCTTTGTTAGAGCTGCATTTGAAAGGCTTAAGCTTTACAGAGAAAAAAAAGCAAGAATTCTGGTAAAGATGAGTGTTTTTGGTATTTTGAATTGCAAGAATATATACTTTTTTATGGCGTTATCTGGATAAAACCTGTGTCAGATAAAATACAATATCTAAAGAATCAAAATAACTGCAACTAAAATCCTCTATTAGAAAGTGAGCTGCTAATTCATGGAACAAATCAGAGCAACCGGGTCAATAGTGAACTCTTCTCTTGTGCCATGATAATATGCAACATTTTTCCGTGGTAACCAGTTCTGACAACCTCAGCTCTTTTTGTTCATTATTCCTCTACACACACAAGCTTTTTTCAGAATTCTGTTTTGACTCTGGGAACAGACATTTGCAAACTATTCGCAGAGCGTAAACCATACTAGGTGTGATATTTAAACACAAACACATGCATTAAAATGCAACAGTGCAGGAAAAGATTTATGTGTAAAAACCACCAAAAGAAAAATCTGTAGACATGCAAGGATAAGAATTTAACAGAGAATAATAATATACATTATTTCAACATCCAGGCAAAATGATTAGAGAATCCAATATGTTCTTACATAGAACAAGAAAAAATATATATTCCTAAAAATATAATCAGCTTTTTCCCTTTGAGAAGGAATCACAAAAGTTAAAAATATACATGGTGAAGATTAAGGGTCATAATATGGATCTCTTAATTAACTTCTTTGGATAATAGAAGAAAAAACAAAAATGAATTAGTGATAGTTTAAATAGAGCAGAGATCATAGGCTCTAATCTGGGGCCCGGAGGAACTTTGATTGATACTCACAGAAAAGAGACGGACCCGATTTGATGAGTACTGTGTGTCATTTGAAAACCATATGTTGATGATTTTGTTTATCAACTGTGTTGAAAAGGAAAAGAACATAACCTGTCACTAACGTTTTTAATGAGATATATACACTCTTTTAAAAACTTTAATCGACCAACATGTTCGAAATGATTTGCTTACAGTTATTGTAGCCTTTAGATTCGTAGGAATGTGAGGACTATGTGCTTTGCAATGGGACATTGTGTCCATGCCTGTCCCCTTCAGTAGTTGTCTCGATGACTAAATGCTTGAAAAAAACAAGTACCATTTGTTTGAGCTTGAATTTAAGCGGCTTAGCACACAATAGGCCATTACCGGATTAACATCAGCATGTGTTGTCATCGAGTGATTCATAATTTACTAATATTAGCAGCTCTGTGCCTAAATGTTCACTTACAGAACAAGTAGGAAGGCTTTACTCTGTTGATTCTGAAAGCATAATGAATCTCAAGAACTGCTATTAGATTTCAGTGTAAATGCCCTCGAGTCAGTGTTTCTCAGTGAACAAAAATGTCCTTTAAGAAACTACAAGATATGACTTTGTGCTAACAGTTTACTCTCCTGTGATTGGCAGTCTTTCTGCCTAAACCAATGTGGGAGGCCATGCAGGAAAACTTATTCACAAGCAAATCTTACTCAGAAATCCTTAAAGTGACACACAGATTTCAGCAGTGCCTTTCACTCTGGTTTGTTTACTGCTGCTTGTTATCACTCTTTTACACCGTGTCTTTGTTGGATATATTTTTAGCCGCACGGAACGTGCTGAACGCTCAAACTATAGTTTGCCTTTCTACAGTCTTTCAGCAGTGCCATAATGACTGGAGAGCCTGAAAAAACATAATGTATATTTGCTGAGCTGTGAAATAGCTTGTAAGTTTTTTTTTTTCTTTATTTTGATAGTTAGGCTTGTAATTTTGGTTGGCTATACAAACTTAGGTTCATGCATCGTGACCGAAATATAACGCCTCTGTTCCATGTAGAGCAGTTTGAAGCCCTACTTTTGGGTTTTGTGCAGGGTAGTTCCATGATATGTCATATTTGAGGGAAATCAGTGATGGCATGTTGCAGCTCTTACTGGAATCACATTGGACATTTTCAGATAAACAACTTAATAGAAACTGCATAGTTCTGAAGGCAGCTTTTGTTTTTGAGGTTTGCTAACCAGGAAGCATTAAGGGAAGATGTCTTCCGGTTTCCCCAGGATAGGTTTGTTCTAGGAAAGCAAGCTGCCATGACACTATTTGAGGTCACAGTGGTCTGTGTGGTGTGCACAGCTTGAACAACTCTGTCATCAGTTTAATTCAGATCTCACGTAAGACTTTCTGCACTGCTGAAGTAGTACTGACATTTAGAGGCAAAGAAAAAGCGAGATGCTTACAGTGAACTTCCCCTCAGTGGCACCTTGTGTTGTTGACGACCAGCAATCCTAATGGCAGAAGACAGTACTGGGCTGGGGGGAGTAATGATTTTAGCTTTAAACTGAATTACCAATCGATCGGCCTGCAGATTAGAACTCAGCTTGCTGTAGACACGTGGAGTCGCTTTACAAACTGACCGCTACACACATTTGAGGGAATATATCTATATCCCAGTTTGGGCGCTGCATGCGCAAGGGCCTGCAGAGCGCAAAAACGCCTTGTGATTGTCATAGAGGTGTCTGTGCTGCATTAGGTTGTAAATATTAGTTGAGAATTAAACTTTTCCAGTGGCTAGAACAATGGCTTTGTGATGGACTCAAGTGACTAACTGAAAACTAACAGCAGGCCAAGCTTTGACGGAAATTGCATAAAATAACACAAAGCAAACGGTCGCGGGTTTCCCTGGATAGAGGGCCCGGTTTTAACTGTGGTGTTTTCACAGTCTTTTACTGAGGCCACTGGAGAACGTATTAGCACAAGTGTCATGTTCCAGGGAACACATGCTAGGCTGTGATTACTGGGCTCAAGCTGAACTGTAAAATCACTTGTCAGCAGTTGATTTGTTTCTGGAAAAAGCCTGGCCTCTTGATTGAATTAGTTTGGTGGTTTTCAGTGGGGAGCAAGAATGTGTCCAACTGTGTTACTCACTGACAGACAGCACTGATATTGTGACGTGTTGGTCATACTGTAAAACCAAGGGGAGTTTTGTTAAAGCTTATTTAAGAATTGGTATTGGAAGGAGGCATTTAGAGTATTTTTTGTCAGCTTGTGTTAAATAAAGTGGACCTTTTTGCTCCTGCAGTGTAAAAAACCCCGTCACATTTAGCCATATAGATGGGAGTTTGTATGCATGGAATGAGCTATAAGAGGCTCTTCAGGCATGGATTGTGCTGCTCTTTGTTGTCCAGTTCATGTTTACTGATAGGATCTGTGTGGTTACTCCATCATATTGAGGGTGAGATGGGGTCGTGTTGGTGCAATATTGCGTTCGCCCTGAGGTTGAAATAATTTTGTTTGCTGTAATAGCTGTAAAACACCTTATTTCCCACTGGACGTGCTTTCATACAAATATTTCTGTGCAGGGATTGAAAAAAAACAAAAAAAAAAACAGAGCATCAAAACCACTCCAGCTGTAGTCAGAAACAAAAAAACCTAATAAATCTGCAACTTTAGATTGCACCTGCTCTGTCTGATAATGACTGATGGTTTTGCAGTGATTCAGCAGTTGTGCATGATATTTTGAGTAGGAAAAGAAAATAATTTTCTGTGGATTTGAAGAAAAACCTAGAAATGTATATTCATGTCTTTCACTGCGCGGCTGCTTGGTTTATTCACTCTGTGTGTGCGTGTGTGTGTGTGTGTGTGTGTGTGTGCGTGTGTGTGCATGTGTGCGTGTGTGTGATCATGCAGACACTGGAGTCTTTTCACATCAGGATCAGCGTCCATGTAAGCTCTTAATTCTCTCGTCTTAAACAGTTATAGAAGAAATGTGCTGCTGGTGCAGAAAGAGAAATAAAAACACTGACTGCCTGGCATTTGCTCTGCCATGTAGCCATGTCTGTCTCTCGGCTCGGCTCATTTTACAGAGAGCCTTTAGCTGCGAATCCACTCTGTTAATAAAACCCTTAAAGCGCCACTTTTCTATGGCTTCACTGGGATTCTCCTCTGCCAGAACAAGCAAATCAAAGCAAGAATGTGACATTTTGTTTTGTTTTTGGAGCAGTTTTTTTTTCTGTCAGTGCAAATCCTTGGATTTGTTCAAAATGTCCATTTGCAAAGCTTCTTCCAAGTTGGCATACATGCCGTTGTTTGGCCCCTTGCATGGCAGCCGGCACTCTCATCTAGCTCGTCACATCATTTTAATTACAGAGCCTTCATTGTCTGCGCTGACCCATTTTAGCGTCAGCTGCACAGACCCTCCAATCACACTTAATTTCTTCTGGCATTTGACTCAATCGGCATTGCTGCAAACATGAGCTCCGAGTGCCCCTCTCTCCGCCCCCCAAACCTCACCAGAAAGGAACTGAGAATAACAACAACAATCTCAGCTGCCTGCTCTCATTGCAGCGGCCGGACCTACATGGAGTGAGCTCTTTAAGATTGATAGCAGTGGCAGGGGACATTTCCTAGGATGTTACTCACCGTTCTCCAAGGAGATTGGGAGCTGCTCTTAAACAATCTTTGAAACACAGTAAAATATGACTCACACAGACAGAGCCCGGGGAGATTCACATCGCTAATTGGCACTTGGACTTAACTTGATTGTGTTTTCTCTAATGAAGCTAATGAGATTTGGATCAATGTCCATGCTTGCAATGTGTAAATTAGCCAGATCTCTTAATATGATGTTTGTTGTTAATGACTCATCACTTTTTGATTTAGGCACATGGATATCTTTAAGGTTGTCATCTGCAGAACTCAGTGGTGTGTAGCATGATGAGTAATTTAGCCGATAATCTGTGGCAGTTAATGTGATCATCAAATGTGACGGTAAAGCTCCAGCGTAAAAAAAAAAAAAAAAAAAAAAGTTTTACAGCAAATAATGAAGACAATACTGAGAACACATCAATGATTTTCTCAGTAGTTGTATTTTGAAATAAGGGTATTGACATGTAATTCACACCATATTTCTGTAACAACCTGAATGATCAACACAAATGAAGACATAATTTGTCACATATTCAATACAATGAAAACATTTCACTAAGTGAATTTAATATTGTCCCTGTACCGACATTTTCAGTATGGAGATTATTCTTCAGATCTTGAAGATTCTGGGACATTTTCAAAATATTGTGATCTTCATTTCTTTCCAAAGATTTAATGACTGAACCATTCCAGCAGCTTTATTTTCTTCCTCTGCCACCCACAAAGAGTTTCCGGAGGAGTTTGCGATTATTGTTTTGGTGGAAATGCACCATGTTTAACCCTCATCAAGAATGCCTTGCTATATTTTTCCCTTAAACAATTGCTCAGTTGAAATTGCTCTTTTCCAGATTTTGTACAGTGTCATTCCTCCTCTAAATATATATGCAGTAACATCTGAAGGATTTTGTTCTCGGCTGACCAGACTGCATTCTCCAAGTATGTCATCTACTGGTCCAGATGTTCTTCAGTAAACTTTATATGAGGTTCTGCATTTTTTTCAGCAGTGGTGTCCTGTGAGTTGAGTTTGGGATTCAGGCGTATTGAAACCATAGCTCTAATGTAAAATCAGCGATTACAATTTCCCCAAATGCTGCATTTATAAGTGCCCGTCCCAAGTATAAGAGCTTGTCGCTCCAACGCCGGAATAAGACCCCTGACGTCTCCTCATGGCTGGTAGTTTATGATGAAATGATGGTCTTTCCCCTTCTGAGTTATGTATTCAACAGAGTGCAGTGTAACAGGTTTACTTTTGTTTTGACTTCCTGTTACTGGCATCGGTTGTGAATGGTTTGCAGCTTCATCAAAAAATATTTACAGAGAAAAATGTTGACATGTTCAATATTTACTTCACCGGCTGCATGTGAAGCCGACAAAAGGAAGACTACAGTTAGCTAATCCCTGCTTCATTGTGAGGACTGTCTTCATTTTATCTGCAAGGTGTTTAACATGAGACATTGTCAGCTCCCTTTTCGAAACTGTACTCACAGCACCAGATGAAGCAGGGCCTGCCCTGAATGTAGCCTTATCTTGTTCTAAATCAGAACAATTTTCCAAGTGCGTGCTTGAAGAGAGAGGGATATCTCTGGGACTTTAATTTATTATCTAAAAGACGACGAGGAACAGAGAAGCACTTCCAAGATAAGGCCACGGTAAGGTTAATTACCAGCCAAGTGGCTGACGTAACCCAGCCATGTCATGTCTCCAAGTTACACACAGCTGGGCAGTGAAGGAGTTTTAGCGGTTGACAGATGTTTCTCATTGCAGCCATGCACTTTTTCTGTCTGAACATTTTTGATAGAAACTATGTAAACCCTGGTTTTTAAGTCAGATGTAGTTCAGTGGGGCAGCTTCGGGCTAACGTGGCACCAGAGGCCCCGGTGGGTTCGAATCACCTGCTCCAATAAACAGAGCTCATGGCGCCTCTACTCGTTGTTGCGTAGCACAGTTAACACTTCTGCAGACTTCCCACTCTCTCTCCAGGGCATAGACTAATTAATGGATACCATTCGCAGCTGATTAGCAGTGCTTCTTTCTGTAATTACATTCTCATACTAGCCACTCATAAGAAAGGGCGTATAGAATAAAACCCACAATGCTCATTAAAATGTTCTCTCATTTAGATCTTAGTTTGTTACCATTGTTGTTTGGTGAATATTCTGATGAGTGTTTTGAACTTGTCGCCATCCACTGTTTTTAAGTGAGTTTGTAATAAATTCACAGAACTTTTATTAAAATGCCGTCCTCAGTCGGATCTCATCAAGATGTAGCCTCGCCATAATTCTGAGGAGAGCAGACTGTTTGCTCTCCTCACTCTTACAGAGGTGCATTGTGCTCCTGGGCCCAGCTGCTAGCCCATAATTCTTCATTCTATGTCCCATTGTTTCTACCTGTCAGCGCAGTCGTGTCTCAGAAGAAACAAAGTGGCTACCATTTTGCCAGCAGGCTATGTGTGGGCTGGGAGAGGCGGGGACATGTTGTGGAAACATGTTATTTCTTTCTAAACTGCAGGGTTTTAATAGCTTATCAGTTGCCTTAAATACTACCCAATCTTTACAGAGTGGGACGCACAAACTCTCTATTGTTTCCCACACATTTATGTGAGCCATGTAGGCACCGGAGTTAAAATTTTTACTGCAGAAATTCTGCAAGAGAATGATACAAGTTAAATAAAAAGGTAAACCCAGCTGTCACTGACCAACAGTGTACCCCTCCCACAATAAACACACCCTCCACCTCTTTATTTCCCTCTAGTATCTCTCCTCCCATAGGTTATTTGAAGTTAATAACCTGCCACTGTATCCTGATACTTGGCTTTGTGATGCAAACATATCCTTAATTGCCATCCCATAAGAGCTGAATAGCCAGAGCAGATTCTCATTACGCTGGCTTGAATTGGCCAGGCCTCTCTCATCCTCCTCACCGTGCAACAATAACAGCAAAGTGGCAGGATGCGACTGTGCAGGTGGAGGAAAGGGTTAATGCAAACGTTCAAAGCGTGACAGTTTGTGTGAGTGACAGACGACTGTTGAGAGAATGGGGCTGCCCACTCAACCCACTGGAAGCCACTGACTGATTGTGCTTTCTTTTTCTTCTTATTTATAGTTCCAGAATAACAACAACTACATGAACATGGCCGAAGCGAATGGCGCCCTTCTCGCTGCTGGGGATGTGAGTACGCTTTACTTTCCTTTTGTCCAAATGTCCTTTGAAATAAGTCTGTGCAAAGACAATTAAATGTGTATTTTGATTTCACAGAAAACAACACAATCAACCAAAAATGTATATTATTCATATTAGTTGGACTTATTCTGCCTTTTCTACATAAATGGGGGGATTTTCTTTATGCAACTTTCATAAATTACATAATTTTAATTTTCAGTCAGACACTTTATGGCCAATTTATTGTAATTGATTTTATACCTGCCAATGTAGATTTCAGCTGGTTCTAATTTCGTTTTAAGAAAAAACTAATTTCTACCCTGTCGATACATTTAAATTTGACCTGTTTTAAAGGTAAACATTTTTAGCAAAATAACGCAGTGAAAACAACGCAAAGTTACAGAGATGTCACTCTACATCAGCAAACCATCTGCAACTAAGTTGGCATTTATTCTATAACTGTTTAAGTAAAATCCTCCACTTAGTGCAAGAAGTTTTTATAAATGAAGCTAATCTAAGAATAAGAGCAAATCTCATTTACACCTCACCACACAGACTGTACCTCACTAACTTGCTTTTTTTTCATTTGCAGCCCTGAAAGTGTAAAGTGTAAACAAGACGTACACAAAAATAAAATTCTTTGTTCAGCTTAATATTGAATAGAAAAAAGAATCCTGATATATGTTGGACTATTAAACCATTAACTATTTTTTTACCATATGGTGTCTGTAATCTATCAATAACTGTATTAGAACACATTGTGTGTATGAGAGAGAAAGAGAACAATCACAGTTAAGAAAAAATTCAAAATAGAGGCAAAATTACTACAAAATTAAAATTAAGTGGTTTTTAGCATTGCACATTTAGTGATTAGCATGATCTTTTGACTATTCCTTGTAGTACCAAAAATGTGAATTTCAAAATCATGGCAATATTTCGTAATTCAGTGTATCACATAATTTACAGAACTGACTTACAAAATATTTTCTGAGCCAAATGATCAAACTCATAATAAAAAGAGGATGCAAGCTAATGCTACCTTATTAAAATTCTCACCGAAAAGATTGTCAGTAGAAGTGAGATGTAAATTTACTAGAGACCTTTGCAGCACTGAATAACAATCTGCTTGAAATAAAAAATATATGTTGTTACACTTGTTTTTACTTAAGTGTAGTATGAACATCAGCGCAGCTTTCTGAGAAGATATTAGTCTTTGGTGAGGACGCAATCACTCAAACGCATTTGAACCTACAAAACATTAGATGCTGTGTTGCACTGAAAAAAAAAATCTTCTCTGTTTTCATGATCAGATTGGATTTGCAGTTGAATTTTTAAAAATAATACATTTGGCCCCTTTTCAGTGGTATAAGAAATTTGAAAAAAGAAAAAAAAAGGATTTCTAGGTGCAATAAATATAAAAATTCCAGCAAATTTGAATAAAGTAACCGATTACTATTCTTTTTATGATTGATTAGCTCTGCTATTAACATATTTGACCCACATGTAGCAATTTGATTTCCAAATGTGACCACCAGTTGGCCCCTACGTCTTTGTAAAATGATAGAAGCATACTGCTGCATGTTCTTAAATGCATACAGGAGTTTACGGCAATGAAAAGATGAGCCAGTCTCATCCTACATTTTGGTGTGAGGAGGTAACTGTTTTGTGATCTCGCTATAAATGCACCCCGTATCCCCAGCTTTCTGAGATAATGCTGCATCTTCCAAACACCTGTTTCTTTTCCTCTTTGTTGAGCTATAATAAAGGAGCAAAAAGACATTCCCCAGTCATATCACCATCTGAGTAGCTCTATGTGTTGGCACTTAGAAAAAGTGAAATGTCAGCAACAGGATTTTGCTTTAGAGTTGCAGGAATAATACCGTTAACATTCTTCTAGTGATTCTATGGAAGCCTACTGCTGCCTCTGTGAGCTGTAGTCGAACTAACAGTGAGCTAAATTTACCCATTTTATTCCCCCTCCGCCCACTCCGGTGCCCTGTCATTAGAGACAAGAGTACCAAAAATACCCGTCGTCCTCTGTGGCTCAAACGGTTCAATCTCATTCAGAGATTGATCGGGCTTCAAAAACCACAGCAAAGCAGCATCGCACCGCTCCAAAATACAGAGATAGATGTCATTGTTAACCTCATTGTTTTCATTCATGTCAACGGGGCAGCAGAAATGCAACTGCGACACACAAGACCAAGCAGCTACACACACACACACACACACACACACACACGGCGCAGAGCAGGCGACCTTGTGTTCATAAAATGGCCTTCTCACAAAGCCACAGAGCGTTATAGAAGAAGTCTAATTTTCCCCCACGTTTACGCTGACTGGGCATATCCCCTGCATCCACGGGCCGCGTAGGTCCGATGCAGCGGGGAGCACATCGACACAGTCTGCTTGGAGAGCATTCAGCCCCCAGCTGTGAGGGCCCACTGCGGCGGTGAGGGGAAGAGGGGCTTTCAGGGGATCCTTGATGCAAACAGTCCAACTCATTTGCATTTAATCAAAAGGAACAACTGTTTCCAGTGTTAGGGCACAGATGGTATTGTGCATTTAAAGGAAAGAAAGAGGGAGACAAAGTCATAAACATAGATCGTTATTCCTGACATTGAAGTTTTCTACTGTGTGCTGCAGTGTGAGCTTTTGCCTTGTATCTGACTGGATGTGCACTGGAAATGACGGATCCTTTATTACTGCTCTATGATAAATAGAAATACTTTTACTGGATCAAATGGTATAATGAGATGTATATTTATGTCTTTATTGAAAAGGCCCTTAATTAAAAAAAACAAAACAAAAAAAAAAACATATTGTGTTCATAATTGACATAACGCTATCTTTGGCAAAAATCTTCAGACTCCAAATTACATATTCCATCCAACTATGGTTCAACTCTTCATGAACACAATTTGGAAAGTTTTAGCCTTTAGTATTCAGCTGATATTCGAAGTTTACACGCACTGTAAAAAATAATTAAAATCCTAAACTTCTCTTGGGTGAGTTAGAATTTGCTAAATGCCAGAAAACATAGCAAGAACTTTTTAAAAAAATATTTTTTGTGACTTACTTCGAATTCAAACTTTATTGCACATTTGCTCAGAATCAGAGATAATTGTATATTAAATTGAATGTGTTGGGTCAAATGTTTTGAGTATAATAGTTGTGTAAACAGATGAAGCATCTTAAAATTGTTCTCAAGTTTGAACCAGACTCGTGCAGCCCCATAGTTGGTTTCTAAATCCCTGCCATTATCATCTGCGCTTTCCCTCATTGTTTAAAGAGATTTCAATCATTCTTCATGTAAACTCTTGAGTTTGAAGGCATTAATGAATAAATCTCTGACACATTATTTCTCTCATTAAAATGGCATTTAGCAAATGGAATTTGTTTTGGTAATTCTTAATGACATAAAATGAGAAGTTCAATTTTATTTAGCGAAAGAAAACGGTGAGAAAACAGCGTGTATGTGTCTTTGTATTTGGTGTATGTAAACTTGTGGTTTCAACTGTAAAAACTGATAGAGACACACCCCAAAAGACTCACAGCTACTGTATAATTGCAGTGGAAGGTAGTTCTGCAAAGTATTGACTCAGAGGGGCTGAATACAAATGCTGCACACTCAGTTAAATAAAAACCTGTTTATTCTCATCTGCTGTTTGCACAGTGTGTATAGTAAATCTCATGCTGTATATATTGCTCTGACAAGAAGCTTCTACTTCAGAACAGCAGCCCTTTATTTGCTGTGTTTGGATGGCCAGTGTATCATTTACCTTATGCACTTAGAGGATGAGATAAGATGACCTTGGTGTGCCTGGTAAAGCTCACATCCTAGCAGGGAAAGGTTGACTGCCTCCCTCAGGGAAAAGGGATACTGTACACTGCGATTGTGTTCCACTCAGATGCATCACTTTACTCTTGCAATCAAATTAGAGTCATGTAATGAGCTATAAATATGTAGAAATGGACTACAAATGATCCAAATTTGAAATAATGTTGATTAGGGGTGCCATGCCTGATGTTGTCATTTGAGTAGCTCCACTCTGCCTGTCTAGATATTCGAAACTGGATCTTCAACCCCGCCTGTATTGATTCCGAGGCCTATTATAGGCAGTAATTGCATGCTGCTGCCTTTAACAAGTCTTGGTTATTGCATCTGTGAATTGGATTACTACGTTTATTGAGGGACTGGGACTATTGCCTGAAAAGCCTTTTCTTGCTCTTTGTCCTGTTATTGTAAAAGGTATCATGGCATCACCATGATAAAACACTGGAAAGGCGTTATTAACGGTTTCTCCCATCTGTTTTCTTCTCGTTTTTTTTTATTTTTTATGTTTCATTAAGTTTATAAGAAGTAATATTACAGGGGACGTTTTATGCAAAATTAATACTTTGCAATTTTTTTTATACCTTCATTTGAGTCGGCTTTTAAAAATCATCCTAGCCGTTTTTTTTTTGTTTTGTTTTTTTTTTAGCAAAAAGTTACTTTTTTTGATGTCTGAAAAATTAGCTGTTTCAAAAACCTATCGATTGTTAAGTCACAGCCGACAGGCACTGTACTGTTACCTAGCAACCCCAGTCGAGCCCAGCCATTCACCTAGCAACCCAAGCTGAGCTTCATAACATTTGGTCAGCTGGGTTTACCTTTTTGCGCTGTGCAGCCGCTGCATTTTTGTTGGTTGTGCATGAGGCTTTACTAATGCTTTTCAAAGATGTACAATTGCATATTTGCACATTTGTTTGCAGCCATTTTCATGTGCAAGTGTAAACATTGAATTGGGGCCAGCAGCAGCTAATTTTCTTATTTGGATTTAAAGTGACAGTCCAACAGCAGACATTCATAACATAGAAACTGACTAATAAATAAAGTGGGTTTTTTTTTTTTTTTTTTTGTAAAGTCACCTAAAACTGAAATTATTGATGTTTCAAGTGAAATAGTGTTACCAAACCAAAATGATGTGGAGGTAAAAGTAATTTTCTGGTCAGACTTTTGCTCTATTTTTCTTGTTTATTCCCAATGTTTTAATTTGAAATACAAATATTTCGGTGACACCGAAATGCATATATTTTTCATTTGTTTTACATTTTACTGAGGTGCATCTATGTAACCCCAGAGAGAAATTTATCTCCAGGTAAAAATATTGAAAAAAGAATTCAGACAAAAAAAATATATAAAACGTTAACAAGTGAACTTCAACAACACACTACTTATAACTAAATCTGCGTTTACAACAGGTCTTTATAGAAATAAATCTTGCATATTTTTTCATACAGTATCTGTGTTGGTTTTGCTGACACAGAGACAGTTACCACCAAGAATAGACAAGTGGGTATTTCCCACACAACTGTTTAGGATGCTCCCACAGGGGTAAATCAGGCCTCTCTGTTACATGCCCTGCTCTGCCCTCATACAACCGAACTCTGGCTGGCGGTGGAGACACACGCACACACATCCACATGCACACTACTACTCTCTCTGTTGTGTTCCCTCTTGCCCACCTCTTAACATGTACATGCCTGCACACCAAAAAGCCAGCATCTGACTTGGCACTTAGCTGGGCTGAGCCTTTCAGAACAATTTAAATGGATAATCAGGCTGGTGATGCAAAGAAAGTGGATTGTGCATCTCTTAATCTCCAAACAGAGCTCCCTAAGCTGCTCCTGGTGCAGAATTAGACTGGCTTTATGCGAAATGACACCAGACAGTGTGTGACACTGTAACACTCTGTGGGTTCCAGTAAAATCTGGCACCTCTACCCTGGGGAGAAGGCTTTCTCAACACAGACAGCTGACATCTTCCATAACCCCCCATATGAGACACAACTCCATGTCTCTATTATCGGTGCCCCTAGTGTAGATGTTAATTTGCATCATCATTAGCAATGAGAGGAGAAGCACACAAGCACGGTCTTTGATACTGATCTTGCTCCGTCCGCCCTCCCCCACTGTAATATTTTGTTTCCCTCTGTCCTTCTCCATCGTCTTCCTCTGTGTTTTAGAAGACGGTAAACACTAGCAGTCTTCTGCACTGGGTAAATATCTGTGTTACACTTAAAGGTCGCTGTCATGCTTGTGTTGTTCTCTTTCAAAAGTGGCTACGACCTCAGCCAACGTTCATCTTTGACTTTTGTCTGAAATCTCACGGTTATGACTTTATAGCACACCTCTCCATATACTATCCATTATCAGATATTGATCCATTCCAATTTATCTTATGTAATGTAACTGTACAGGAAATCCTAGATCATTAATTGCACATGTGAGCAATGTTTTACCAAATACTTTTGTACTCTTACTTGAGGAGTTTGTTTACTTTTACTTGAGTGAAAATATGTTGAAATGGTATTACTCTTTCTTGAGTGCAATTCTTGGATACTCTATGCATCTCTGCCACACACACTCTCCTTGAAATGGTAGCAGCATCATGCTGAGGGAATGCTTTTCTTCAGAGCTGATGGGAAGCTGGGTGGAGCTAAACACTGGGAAGAAAACATGTTAGGAACTGTAAATTGCTTGTGACTGGGTCAGAGGATCACCTTCCAGCAGGACAAAAAGTATAATCACACAGTGAGGGCTACAATGGAGTGGCTGGATGATTGCATATTTGATTCCAGTTGGTTAAAATCCAGACCAAAATCCATCTTAGAATGAAAATTGATATTCATGCAATGAATGGGTAAAAAGAATCAGTCTACATATGTTAGGAAAATATAGCCCAAAAGACTGTAGTTTAGTTCTAAGTTTATATACAGTCATAGCTTTATATCTGGCTGCTGAGCACTCAGCAACCCTGAAAGAAAGCATGCAGTTTTCTGTTGGAGTTATTGAAGTGCTGTTCAGCTGTCTTCATATTGCTGCATGATATGATCCAGATGAGACTGGAACCAGATCCAACGGCTGACCCTGCTCCATGTGGGAAGCTGAAAATGTTCGACAAAGACTAAAGATGGGTGATTTCTGATGTTCTCTATTTGCTACTGGAAATGTCTCCCATGATTCAAGACATTTTGGTTTGGTTTAGACTTAAAACATTTGCTAAAGTGCATTCTGCTGAACACCTGCTGTAAGCTACAATCAGTTTTCTCTGTCTTGTAATCGACTAAAAGGAAACTATGCAAGAACAAAGCACTGACAGTGTTAACTCCGTATTGAAAGTGTTTGTTAATGATAAGGACCTAACATTTTCTGTGCTACCCAAAATCACTATGAATTTGAATCTGGCTTCCTGTGGAAAGAGAACTAATTCTTTAGCCCAGAGGGAAGAAATATAAAGTGGCACACAAACAGTCATGGAGCAGGGGGAGACACTGAAAAGGGAAGCGTAACACTCTTATTACTCTCTCTGCCTTCTTCAGTTTTTGTAAAGACAGCTGCCCTGAGTAGACAATGAATTAGTTTCAAGTGTCAATGTGCCAAAGCAAGCCAGGGGAACATTAATACTCCTTAATCAAGGTCTGTGTTGGCATATTCCCTTCCTTGTCTTCCTTTTGTTATTCCACCCCTTACCAGACAAAGAAAGGCAGAGCAGAGAAAAACTGGATTGTTCAAGTTATGTCTGCTGACTAATGTTAAAGTGTTTAATATAGCTCATGTTTTTGAGTGAAAAACCTTTATATATGCAGGGGTATGAGCTTTATTTGCATTTACATAATTGCTAAACCTGCAATGCATAATAAAGTACTTGGATTCAAACGCCATCAAGGCTTAGAAAAATGTAATAAATTCTTGTGAGAGTTGCATTCAGGTGTGTGTAAAGGTGAGTCAACAGAAGGATGGATGTGCAAATAGCTATAATCCAAGATTATTTTGTTGGCCAAATGGTTTCACACCTGAATTCCTCTGAAATTTAAATATATGATGAGTAGTGAAGACAGCTTGTCTCACAGAAGCCCAAGTTCACAGTTTTCCTTTCAAAGTCTGAAATCAAGAAATATGTAAAAAATAAAATAAAAATGAGCGAACACAGCTCACTTAAGAACAAAAATGATGACATTATCTCGAACACTGAACATGGACCTCAGTGCGTAAACCAGTGGCCACCCAAGGAAAAGGAAACAGAAAAGTCTATAGTTCAATTTATGTTCATATAGAAGAGGCTTCCCAGTTAATTTAACCAATGAGCTGGAAGAAGTTAAGTGAAATCCTGCCTGAGTGCAGTTGTTTGGAGACTTAAAAAACAGGCACCCTGTTGAGGGATTTAAAAGTTTCCCTTTACTCCAGAGCAGTGGCTCAAAATGAATTTGTTTCATACTATCTTGGTTACAAGGTGACAGCTAAATATGATGTTACAAGTTATCTAATTACAAGATTCAGAGCTTTTATTCTTTTTAAATCCATTCTACAGTTGGTACAGTTTAGTATTTCAACACATTTTAGCTAAAATGCAACATAATGTTCCAAGTATTAGCATTGAAAACCATGTCAGCTTTAGTAGGTGATGCTGTGTGTGTGTGTGCGTGTGTGTGTGTGTGACTCAACAGCAGCAGAAATGCCTAGAACTTCAGGTCACATGCCGTGCAATAATGTGGTCCCACACTGTGGTCATTGTAAGAAGATGAATATTCTGGCCTTGCACAGAGTAGCTTAATGCAATATTGCAGATGAAAACAAGACCCAAGTTGGTGAACAGCCCCATCTCCAAGAAGGCACATAAGCAAATTAAGCGTGACCAAAAGCTTTAATTCGAAAGGCAGAAGGATTAGGCTGTTTGATGAGCAGATTCAAGGGTGCAGGCGAGGGGGAACAAAAAGAAACACTTCTGGCCAGGCGTAATAATCTTTGAAAATGTTCTTTAAACCCATCTCCCTGTGACGTGCATTTTCCCTGCACTTCAACCCAACATCTTCCATCCCCAAGATTAAGGGCTTTTATCATGTATCCTCTCTTTTCTCAGTGATTGCTGCTTGATATTTCTGCTTTTGACGTCGTCCTCCGCATTTGCCTTTCACATCTTTTTTTCCCCCCTCAAAGTGGACTTCAGTAGGTTTAGGAAATGTTAAATCTAACTACACTTAGAGGCAAGTGTGTTACCACTCTACTAAAACACTCTCCGCTTAAGCAGAGCTGTTTGATTTAATCCCTAAAGGTGTACTTCCGGCGAATTTGATAAGACCCACCACAGCAAATGCTCCTCTGCATTTTACTGTTTTATGATTTTCTTCTGTTTCTTTCTTCTTTTTTTTTTCTGCAGACTTTTCATACGCCCAGCTTGGGGGATGAGGAGTTTGAGATCCCTCCCATCACACCTCCACCTGAGACCGAGTCCAGTCTCGGACCTGAAGTGAACTCGCCCTTTCCAGCGATGCCAGAACCCCCAGCTCAGCACAGAGGTCCAATAATTCCTCAGTTTCCCCCACAGAGTCTGGAGCTGCCCTCAATTACCATCTCACGCAACATGATGGACCAAGAAGGGGTGTCTGTCAACAACGGCCAGCATGTGGTGAGCACTGCCATGAATTTATTTAGTTTTTGGTTTTTATCCCAATAAAATTTGAAAATTCTAATGTCCCTAAATGAAATCCAGAGATTCCATGTAAATGAATCTCAGTGCACAGCTTGTCTATGAAGGCAGAGGTTTGTTAGAGAACATTAGAGAACAAACAACAATATGTAGGAAATGAAGTTGTGGAGAAGTTACAAGCAGACTTGTTTTAAAACTAGAACCCAAGCCTTGTACATCTAAACACCTATTAAAACACTGCTGTCAGGTTTGGTGGACATCCATGCCCAGGAAACCTCAGCAATCATCCTGAGGCCTTTGGTAGCTTTGGAGGAGTTCGTGGAACTTTGGAGATCCTCAGCTAAGGAGGGAACATTTGTTGGAAGAACATTATTTGTGCACTTCACAAATACAGCTGTGGTGTCAAGAAGTGTCAAGTAGAAATACATTAAAGACGTTTTGTTGCTCTGTATGATGGGAACAAAATCAAATATTTTAGTATATGCCCAACATTCAATGTTGAAGGAAGAGGGTAGTTCGCAAAAGACGAACAAAAAAAAACCATGAAGGTTGTAAAGGGTTAGTGGCTGGTGCAGAGGCTGACCTCAGAGCAGGGCAGCAAACCTAAGCGTACAGCAAGAGCTCTATAATGGTTTAGGTAAAGGTGTTTTTGTCGAACTGGCCCAATCAAAGCCCAGACTTGCACCCAAAAAATAGCAAAAACTTACAGCAAAGTTGATGGATGTACTCCAAAGAAACCTTCAGCCTTAGTTGTAGAGGAATGAGGGCAGTGAAAACATAAGCACAGCACACTTTTCAGATTTTTACTGTCAGAAAATCGTTAAAAGACAATTATCATTTTCCCTCTATTTCACAGTTCTGCTCCGGCTTGTTTGTCGGTCATAAAAACTCAATGAAATATATTTGCTGTTGTAACGTTGTGATGTGACAAAACACAAAATGTTTAAGGGGTGTTACTGTATGTCTCTGCAAAGTACTGCAGAAAACCAAACTCAGTTTGTAATGTCTGTAGTTTGTCACAGGAGCATCTTGTATTTGCAGCCGCTGCTCCAGATGAGATTTTTGATTAGATATGCAAAATGAAAAATTATGATTTAGATGGGCATAGTTCTGGAAACCACTGTTTTAGGTAATATAATGTCACCTTCACAGCTTTTTGTACACCTCCTGTTGTCAGCACATCTGGCACAGCATCTGCCCTTGTTTACAACACAGGATCTATGTAATCACTCTGAGTAAATGTCATGATATTATGTTACTGCGAAGATTCAAAACAAAAAACAAGAAAAATTACCAGGAGTGTAGATGACCCCTCCCTCTGCAGGATGAACAGATGTGAAGAGATCACAGGTGTTGGAGTACAAAACACATTCATCTCTGCTAGGACAGTGAAAACGGCACACAAAACTACCACCGTTTCTCATACTTAATTCATGTTTTTTTTTTCTTTTGCCAGAGTGAAAATACATACTGTAAGTCAAAAATAATTAGGATTAGTTTTGTTTCTGTAATCTACAGGTTTTAACTAATGAACTTACCTGCAGTTTATCCTAATCCCTTTTTTCGCATTTTATTAAAAGTTCAACTTCACTAAATTATGTTAATGTTCACAGACAATCGTTATAACTTATAGAAATCTAAAGTGAGAACCATTCACACACAAGTTTGATTAGGGTCGTATTTAATTAGTAGCATGAATAATCACACTCAGTAAAATCAGATTTCAGTAACAAATCAGAGCATCAAGACCTGCGGTGTGAACGTAGCCTAAGAATTACCTGGAGATTTTTGATCAGATGCAGACTTGGAAAAAACCCACAAATAACTATAATGAATGAAGATTAATCCCATCTTTTCATAAATATGTATTTTGGGGGACATCAGGGAGACGCTTGAGCTCCACAAATACATCAACAATAACACCATTTTTTTTTTTTTTTTACTTGAGGCATAATGACTGTTTGCAATGTCACACCTGGACTCAATGTGTTGTAGGCGCATGTCTGAAAACCAGTGGAATTTGGTAATTGTTGAGAGACTTTTAACTTCTGTTGGTGATACAAGACATTAGCAATGTGTTGTTCTCCATTTTATGCTTTAAGCACAGATTGAACATTTTTATAAATAGAGATCTTGCAGTGCTCTATATGTGTCACTGGTTTAATGAGAAACAAACCATCAGAAGTGCTAATGAATTATTTAAACCTCCAGCGTTCATTACATTCTGTATGCATGGAGGTTATATTGGAAACTGAACTCTTGGCTGTTTAAGGAGTTCTGACTATATGAGTCAGAACTCAGACTTCAATGGGAATTCCTGTATCTTCAATCGGCAGCTTGGAAAATTTGATTTCCTAGCACCAAGTGAACACACCATTGTTCATCACTGACATTTCCAGTCTTCCAAAATCACTAGTAATGATTATTTATTCCAAAGCTTCCTTGGTTTCTAAATTGAACAAAATAAGATTATTAATCTTAATGGATGAACCTTCAATGTTCCTCCTCATGGTTTGAAATACTCTGTAAGATACTGCTTGCTTTTCTTAAATCTGTGATCCTATGAGACCAGTCTAAGTGACCTGCTAAGACACAGTACTATAGGTTAAAGCTCACATCAACACTGTCTGCTCTTCATTACAACATACTGATGATCAAATTTGGAACTACAGATTTAAATAATCTTGTTCTTCATGTAGATATCGTGCTGCATATTATGAGATCGTCATCTGAGGGTGGAAATGCATTTTCAAATGCCACAATCATAGAAGCACTGAGGAGGAAAAATGGAAATGTCACTGGCTGACTAGTTGTCTTACAGACCTATTACAGAAATGGAAAATTCATTTAGGAGAGAAGAAATAAAAGAACAAAAGCGTGAACGAGGACACAATGATATCGGTGCTGCATTTACTTTGCGAGCCACAAATCACATTGCATCAAACCAAGCAGTCATTATCATTAGAACTGTATGAATAAGTGAAATGTGTGTTGGAAGTGCTGCTCTCACACTCCCTGCTCTCAGATATTTATTTACATTCCATATGGGAAGAGGCTATAACATTTTTACCACTCTTTTTCTTGCTTCTATTCATCTGGCATATAAAATAATTGCAGCTTTTAAAATATCTCTGCCGCATATAGTAAGTTAGCCCCAGAAGGGTTTTTGCCTAAGGAATTTTCATTTCATGGTCAGTTAAGCTTTCTGCATCTGGAAGAAACGGAACCTCGACACAATTACATTCCTGACTGTTCTGCCGACTTGCTGGAGGATTAGATTTGATTCTCAAACATTATTCCTCTTTAACACCATTTGCATGGCTCATGTCTCTGATTGTGCAGAGACTCTATTAAAATCTGAGGGGAGAATATGGGTCTGTGCTCCCTGCCTACCGGCATTGTCGCGGGCACACTGCTCACTTGTTATCAGTCATCGCACATTGTAGCTCAGCAAGGCTTGTGGTGGCCCTTCATTTTTCCTGCAAATGGGATTGATCCCCAAAAGTCTTTGGATGGTGTCTATGGCAACTCTTTTCATCTTTGGTTTCATCTCTGCTTTTGCTTTTGAAAGCAAAGCAACGACTCCTAAATGAGATAAGTAACAGCGTCGTTTGCAGGGGCTTCCATATACAGAGACAATGATTTACGCAGGCCCTAGGAGAGGTGTTTTGTCATTTTGTCAGCACACTGATAAAGGAATGACAACCTTATATACATGATTACATTCTGTATTATTTGTTGTGGCTGCAGGGGCAAACAAATAAACCGTGCACTATTGCAATTACATTTTTCATCAAGCCTGCGTGCTCATATTTTCCAACACTTATTTTGCTTTCTCTGTGCTGGCTTACTGGTGCCGACTACTTTCGGTGTGAAAGTCTCTTTCTTATCACAACTTAATGAGAAAGCCATCCAGTGAATATACCTGGGCTGTTTGCAAAAGCTTCTTCCATGCCAGTGCATTGCCAAGTGTTGTGCTAATTCCTCTCCCCTTAATGTTGAGCGTATGTCTTGTAAATTGGCCACAGATGCTGGGCTCGTACGAAGAAGAAATACATTTTCTCAGCTGCAGTGTGCCTAGCAAGCCCTGAATCTGAAGTCATTATTTATTTAATCTGCTCTCTTAACAAGCTTCTGACTCTCATTTTTGTCTCGCAGCATGTGTCCTCCTGATTTGTGATTGAGTCTCAATAGTGCCAAATAGTACTGGAGTTAGAGCTGCCAGTAT
The DNA here is from genome assembly GCF_000485575.1 of Poecilia formosa. NCBI lineage: Eukaryota > Metazoa > Chordata > Actinopteri > Cyprinodontiformes > Poeciliidae > Poecilia > Poecilia formosa. Next base: position 1,331,869 of record NW_006799985.1, on the reverse strand, counting down.
TGCTTTATTCACAATTTCGTCTCAATTTTTTTCCCCTCCCTGCTGCACAGCGAGGGTCTGTGGGTTCCATTTCAAAAAACACCTGGTGCCTTCACCACATTTTAGGGTTTTCTTGACACATGTAAGCGTGTTCTGAAATGGGCTGCGTGTCCTCTGTGATTGGATCCGAAGCCTACCGTAGTCAACTGGTTGGATTGGATGTTAAAATCAATATTCAGGGGATCCGAGCCCCGCTGTCTCATCACATTTACCACCATGGGGTGACGCATTATGTATTTTTCATTTTATTCATAACTAGCTGTTTCACATGCCATTAGCTTTACAGCCGCAGACATGCTAATATTTAAGAGTACTGAGTTTTAGTCATGCACGTCATGTAAGAAAGCAGAGAAGCTAAAGAGCTGCTGAAAAGAGCAGGATTATTTTTTTAGTACAAATTTATCAAAGTATCAGTATCACTTTTGCAGTCAAAAATATGCAGAAAGGTACTTTAGTTATCAGAATAAAATATTTTTAGAATAAGTTTTATTGTTTTTAGTAGTACAGGTAGTCATAGTAGTATTACAGATGATATTAAATATGTTTTATGTTTTTAATGGATTTTTAATCCATTAAAACACAGCATCTGTGTGGATGCTGTGCTTCCACACAGATTGTAAGCTGTTTTAAAAAATGTTTTTTTTTTGGTATTCAAAGCAATATTTGCTTTTGGCTCTTATTGTGACATTTTGCTGAAAGGTTTGTTTTTGTTTAAATATCTATAGCTCAGATGTCACATAAAACGAGTTGAATGAATTAACTGAAGTTGTTGGTTCAGCCAGTTTGGGTTTTTACAACCTGAGAGCCAACCCAGAGCCATGCTGCTGATCACATTATGCTTTGACTATTTTCAGATCTGTTAATAACCACATAAATCACTTAATTTATCTTATTATCTCAGCAAACAGATGCTCTTATGTCTCCATCTTAATTTATTAATGCCGTTTTAAACAACAAGGGATGTTTGTGGAAGTTTCACAATCTCTGTCAGATCTTCTCTGATCCTCAGTAAAACTGAAACTAACCCTGCTTAGAGCAAGATTTATCAACACCATCTGGCAATATTAAAATAGTCACAGTTTTTAATAAGTGAGTCAAACATTGTTATACATTTAGAGGGGGCAGGGGGAAATCAACTTTACCTGGTGCTTCATCCAGTGCACTGACCTTTCCTCGAAGACAGGTCCTATCAGAATAAACAGTGGGAACACAAGAGACGTGCTCATGTTAATCTAGTGTAAACTTAAAAAACGTTCATTCAGTGCAAACTTTACAGCTTTTTCGTAATAATTAGATCCAAATACAACAGCAGTGGAACGAGAAGGAACTGGTTCTAAACAGACACTGGAACCAGTTTAGCACTGGAACCAGTCTGTTGGTAAAACAACTGAAAACAAACATTTTTAAGTAGATGAACAAAAAAATGCAGTTATTGTGTATGGTTTTAATAGTAATTTCATTTAAAAGAAAAAAAAAAAAAAAGGCAACACTAAGTGTGGAAAATTTGATTGTGTTCGTTATTTCAACTGTTTCATCTCAAGTTTGTTGTTTAGATATCCTTGGCAGATTTCCAGTGAGTACAATACCTTCACTACTGTCTGGTCAAAGCCCACTATATCCTGAATGAAATGGAAAATGTGAGCACTGTTGCAGAAAGCCTGTTTTTCTACACATCCCTCTTATCTCCCTTTCAAGCCACGAAGCACTGACATGAGTTGTACATCAATTTAAGAGAGTGGATTTTTTTTTCTTCTTCTTCTTTTTTTTTTCGCCCCCTTCTCTTTCTTGACAGCAATTGTGACATATTGGGTCAGTCAGAAATGAAAAATATTCATGCAGGCATGCAATACTTGTAATGAAGTCTCAGCTTGACCTTCTGCATGATTGATTTTGTAATTTACTTTTTTGTAAGGTTCTCAAACAGAAATGATGTCATGTTGAACAAGTTTTAAATACACATAATCTATAAAAGAGAAATGGTAGAGAGGGGTATGGGTCAGTGGCTGTAGCAGACCGTGGGGAGGAGAGGGAGCCTATCGGCCTGTGAGTCCGAGAGCACAGGCCAGCAGAATGAGGGAGATGTGTTTTTTAAGTGCGGGTTAGGGGTGTACGAGACATAAAGACTGATTTTCTTTAAGACAGTGAAGTGTGTTTGACTGAGATGGCACAGAGGGGGAAGAAAAAAAAAATCATCTTCTGCTGTTCTAGCCTTTACCGGCATTCAAAATTCCATTTTTCTCATTTGGCTTAAGCGCAGGCTTCAGCAGGTTGCAGAAAATGGAGGAGAAAAAAAACCCCTCGATGTACCCGTTTAGAAGCAGCGTAAAGGAATATGTGCAGAGCGCTGATAAACTATCTTTAATAGGACTGACCTTTCATGCTGGCGAAAGTTGCTGTGGGATTCATCCTTATAATTACCATATAGATGATTTTACCCCTCTCCCGCCATGGAACATTTCCAAGAGCTCTGGCATTGATTGAATGGAAATTGAACTTGTTAACATTCTTTTCAGCCTGTTACAGTTTGGTACTATTGTTCATAAATTCTGCCCAAATTCAGATTTCCAGTATCTTGGGGAAAAAAAAAAAAAAGACTCAAGGCTGTTTTCATGCATGAGCATCAGTGTTGAGATTTTTATCACCAACTGAATGCAAAACGTTGCATTCAGTCCCGCTGCAGTGTTTGCTGTGGAAAAGGTTTAGCACATTGTCAATACTTTGTGATTTTATTTATTTTGTCCTCGTCTCCTTGTTTGGAGTTTAAGTGGCTCCAGCAAACAGGATTGGAAACATTGTTTGCTTTATAAGAAGCATATGACTGGCAGCATTGTGTTGTTATTGTTTGCCGTTTCATCTCTGACTTAGAAAACAACACAGTAGGGAATATTACAAATGGCATTTACATTCAGAAACCCTTTAATGATTAGACAGAACATTTCAGCTTTCATAGCGACACACACAAAGACGGAAACACATCCACACAAACATGTAATTCTAAATAAGGGGGGCACATCTGGTCGCTGTGTTCTCAAGATAAAGACTTATTTGCAGTTAAATGATCATTATCAAAATATCTCACTGCTCTGACTGCTGGTGATACAGCAATCAAAATGCAAATGAGCAAGCTCAGGGACAAGAAGTAAACATGAATTTGTCAAATTTATATTCACAATCAAGACATCTGTTACTTAATATCTCTAATTTGTCAAGCTTTCCTTTAGATCAGGAATTATAATCCTGGAATTTCTTCCCGATGGTTGATATTGCACTGATTAGGATTTTTTTCTGCGAACGTTCCCTATATATACCATCCAAGCAGTCCTATGCCATTGCAGTATTGATGGCTTTGATACAATATCTAGTGCAATTCTGTCCTCAACTTTTATCTGAGTTTTACTCAAACAAAACAAACCATATGATCTTTATTGTTAAACTGTGGACAGCGGTGTTTGTTTTGCTGAATGTGTAGCATCTTATCTGGAAGCCAACTGGAAAAAATTCACCAAATTACTTATTGGAACAGTCAACATCTTAAAGTCAAAACTGGTCCTTAAGAATTGTGCAAAAAAATGTTATTACTGTATACAGATGACCACAACTAATGGTGTGTGCCTTTAATGATTGCAGATGGTACGGAGCAAATTGTAAACCATTTACTGCTCAGTAATGACAATGGCCCTGGCTGAAATGTAAATCACAGGTGTTTGGTTGCAGGTCTGTTTATGGCAACATTTATTTGCAAGATTTCCAAATGTGCAGTATCACAACCTTATTGCCTTGATTTATTTCCCCGGCTTTGCCCCACCTTTTGTAGAAACCTGCTCGCACTTGTAAATATAAATCTGTTCTCACTTGGTATATTGTATTTATGATAAGCAGGAGACGCTGTATATGAGAAAGAAATGGATTGTAGATCCAATATGTGCTGTCTGCAATAGTGTTACAATATTGTTTTTGAAGACGGGCATTCATAAGGTTCTTTCAATAAAGCCAGGTGCATGGGTTTATGATGTGTTGATGTTGGGAGAGATTGAGTTTGCGCTGCTGAATACCAGATGGATGAACGCAGGGAGAACAAATCACCTTTTCTGTTCTGTTCAAGTCTCCTTCTCTGTTTCATGTCAGCTCTGCTGGCTCCCTGATCAGTCTTCCCTCCGGAGAGCTAGCTGAACTTGTAATTTCATTCTTGTCACAATCAGTGTAAACATGTTGTCTGTAACATTAAGAGACTTTGAAGAATTCAATGTTTTAGTTTGACCTGTAGAAAGTCTTTGGATTCATACCTTCAAATTATGATTCTTTCCAGTAAAGCATGTGGCATGAAAGTTACACTTCTGCAGCGTTTCACTCTAAAATAAGGCACATATGTGTTTCTAGACTAACTTTGTGGTATGTACAAAGACTTTTCGATGTGCCATTTAAAGCTGCGGACAACAGTTCCTTTGTGGCAGTAAAGACTGGCAAATCTAAGCCCTGAGCTGTGATTTAACCAAGAACTGAGCTGGGTGGCCATCTAATACTTATTTGTCAGGATAATTTATCATTTCTTGTAAGAGACATTTAAGAGTCAGGACATCTTGACATGAGATCTTCCACATAGCAATCCACAGAATCGAATGACCCAATTTCAGTTCTGGAAAAGGGAAACAGGTTGATGAGTTTGTGCAGGAGGATGTTACACCGAGTACAGCTTGAGCTCAGAGATGGGTCTTGGTACAGACAAATCAAGGCGCATCAGGAACATTAGTAATAACTGCAATGACACAAAATGCTTTACTATCTGCAGAATCTGTATCAGGTTCCTCTTTATGCAGATCATTTACTTTACTTGAAATCAATTTTGTCAATCTTGTAGGTTATCATGCTTGGGCAAAAATTATTGTTTTTTATCATAACCTCAACAAAGCATTCCTGAAAAAAAAACAAAAAAAAAAAAACAAATGCAGTGGAGAAAGACTTGCATCTTCTTTTATCAAGTTCAAATTGGTGCTAATTCTCACTTTTTGTAAATTGAACATTATTCAGTCCTCCCCAATATTTATTACAACTGAAGTTGGTTCATAGAGACCACCTGTCCAAGTTCAACTGAGTAAGGGTCTACATGGTCTACATGGTCTACATGACTTGATAATCCATATGCAATTTTTGGAGCTAGGTTTTCCATACCTCGACTAAGGTCACTGACTTAAAACAGACCATCAAACCTTAACCTTTTAATCCAGTGGGTTAGCAAGATAAACATATTACCTACACAGAATATTGGGTTAGGTTCTTGCGGGTCTCTTCTGGCAAGCTCAGCTATTTTATTGAGATGGAAAACCACTGCCTCCCTCATCCAAAGGTTCGTTGTTCTGCTCCAAGTCACAATTTTTAAATTTGATTGAATCTGTGGCGCTTTCCTTACATGTTATTCATAACTTAGGAATGCTTCCATTGCATTAAAGCAGATCGGTTTCACATTGATTTGGTTATCAGCTGTTTGGTTTTTATTTTTTGTCTTTAGAAAAACATTTTAAGTTTAAAGACAGTATTATCTTCTTATCTTACCCTGTCTATTTTTTTTTTTTTCTAGAATGTTGGGCCCGGTCATCTGCGTCAGTACCCATCTAACCCATCCATGGTCATGAAGTCCATCATTAGCATGAACAGTCCTAATGGTATGATGTCACGGAATCAGCTGTCCACCATCAACCAATCGCAGCTCAACGGACAGCTGAGTTTGAACATGGCTGGACCCAACATCAACCACACATCACCATCGCCCCCTGCCAGCAAGTCAGCCACGCCGTCTCCATCCAGTTCCATCAACGAAGATGACCAGGAGGACAGCAACAGGGTGAGTATCTTCCCACGTTCAGTGGCTTATTGAAAAACCAGTGTAACGTGGCATTTGTGTAAGGCAACGAATGCACAGTGGTGTGAGAACCTATTTTCCCAACTTTATCTGTTTTTTTGTTTTTGTTTTTTTTTTTTTCAAACTTTTCTTTCATTTAAGGTTATTGGGGAGAAGCGGCCAGCCCCAATCGATCCCACAAAGAAGCCCAAGACTCCTAAAAAGAAAAAGAAGAAGGATCCCAATGAGCCCCAAAAGCCGGTTTCTGCCTATGCCCTGTTCTTCAGAGACACCCAGGCTGCAATCAAAGGTCAGAACCCCAACGCTACCTTCGGCGAAGTGTCCAAGATTGTAGCCTCAATGTGGGACGGCCTTGGAGAGGAACAGAAGCAGGTATTGTAAAATATAGATTTCGTCATCTGAACATATCTGCAACTTTTGCTCATTTAGACCCGCTTCTGTCTCTTTAAAGGTTTACAAAAGTAAAACAGAAGCTGCCAAGAAGGAATACTTAAAGGCCCTCGCTGCTTACCGTGCCAGCCTGGTCTCCAAGGTGAGAACTCTTTGTTTGTTTACCTCAGAAATGTATTTAACAAAGAAATATTTTACTTGTGGGTAGCGTACCCAAAATTGTATTCAAGTAAGAATAGCACTACTTCAATTTTTTTTTACACAAGTAAAAAGTAGCCATTCAAGAAGTTACTCAAGTAAAAAAATGTATTTGGTTAAAAATAAGCTCCTCAACTAATGAGTAATAGATCACAACATAAATCCTTTAATATTTAAAAATTACATAATCAGAGAGAGTAAAATAGTCACTTTTGTAAAATAATGACCCATATCATTTTTTCCCCAAAGTTTTTTTTTTTTTTTTTTTTTGCTTAAATTGTCTTTTAGCAAAGAAGAGATTTGATTTTGGCAAGTTTGTTCATCATTCAGGGGAGTTATTCACAGCGGGTAGAGTGTACATCATAATAAAGTTCCTCAAGTAAAAGTAAAAAGTACAGCGTAGTAAAAAATATTCCTACAAGTAATTTTTTTTTTTTCCAGAAAAGTTACTCAAATATATGTAACTAGTTACTACCCTTCATGTTTCTTCACTTTTTCCAGGCTGCAGCAGAATCAGCTGAAGCTCAAACCATCCGAACCGTTCAGCAGACCCTGGCCTCCACCAGTCTGTCCCCCGGCCTGGTGCTGCCCACGCCCCACAACCAGCACCCTGCCATGCCGTCGGCTTCCCAGGCCCTGCAGCAAGCACTGCCACGGGCCATTGCCCCAAAGCCTCTGCAGATGAGACTAGGGGGCAGCCATGTCGTGACTTCAGTCACGGTTTCCCACCAGAACATGTCCTCTGGGATGCCTCAGCAGCTGCTGGGCCAGATGGGTGCCGGTGGGCCCATGGCGGCGGGCGCTCAGTCCACAGCCGTGTCTCAGATGAGCCCACCCATGCAATCAGTGCAGCAGCACACCATGCAGCAGCTCCAGCAGCAGCAGCAGCAGCAACAGATGCAACAGCACCTCCAGCACCATCAAATGCAGCAGCAGCAGATGCACCACCAACAGATCCAGCAACAGATGCAGCATCAGCATTTCCAGCACCACCTCCAGCAACAGCTGCAGCAGCACCACATGCAACAGCAGCAACAACAGCAGCAGCAGCACATGCAAATGCAGCACATGCAAATGCAGCATCAACTGCATCAGCAGCAGATTCAACATCTCCAGCAGCAGCAGCAGCAACAGCAGCACCAGTCGCAGTGTTCTCCACCGCAGCACTCTCCTGGTACGCCACATTCAGTGGGAGGCTCCGCATCTCTTGGTAGTCCACAGCCGGCCCCTCAGCAACATCCCCACCCCTCCCAAATCCAGGCCCACGCACAGGTCCTCTCCCAGGTCAGCATCTACTGAGCCAAATGGAAATCCTATCTCAAAGAACAGGAATAGAATAAAAGCATCACTCCATGTTGCTTTTCTAAGTTGCACTTAAGAAGTGTGTAAAATTTAGAATGTTATATAAAGAACCTGTTTATTGTTGTAGACAGATATGCACATACATGTACAGGGGGGTCACCGTGTTAGCCGGGGGTTTTGTCTATGAAATAGGCTGAGAACTGACAACAGCCCGTCAGGCTGAGCGCCCAGTGGTCGTTTGTGTGACGTCTTTCAGTTGTTCATTTGAACCGACCGGCTTCACAAAATGCTGAAAGACGTTTATCTCCCACTATTTTATTTAACAATAAAGCTTTATTTATGAGGCCAGAGATGTGAGATCAGCACAGCGCGGGGATATTTGGAAAACATTTTTATCACTCCTTGCTTGGACTGAGTGACTCACTAGATCTTCGCTGGAAACCAGGAACCCACACATCAAGTCTTTGTTCCCACACTGGCCAGTATGTACAAGACTTTCTTTCCTCCATCTTTCTTGTAGATCTAACTGTTCAAGTCATCACACGGGAAGGTGGCTCGGTGATATTTAAAGACACTTTCAAGCTATGTCACAAAAGCAGACAATGTCTTTGAAGAATGAAGAGAACTGGAAATAAAAGGTCTTTGGAAGCAGTTATCTGGATGAATGACTGAACTGACAGAGACAGAAACTGCCATAAATCATTTATGTCATCACACCATCAAACTGTAGCTGTAATCTGCTGTACATGTTTTGTAGAGAGGGGAGAGACGAGATCTCCTGTTTGCAGCAATTCACCCTCCAGACGATTTGCCCAAAAGTGTGTAACTGGCTTTTCCCACCCTTTACCCATCCAAAAAAAAAAAAAAAAAAAACTCTTCTTTAATTAATCTTATTGTTTTTATGTCAAATATATAACAGTTAAATTATGTTTTTTTTTTATTATGCGTAAGAAAGGGGATATTTTATGGTAAATACAGATTTCTGGATCAAGGTAGATGATTTAAGGATCCTTGTATTTTTACTCTGCTTACCAACAGACATTGATGGAAAAATACTGCAGAGCCAGTTTGTTGCACTGCCAAAGCCAACTCAAAAGATATTGGAGTTTGTTTTTGTGGGATTTTTTTGTTTGTTTGTTTGTTTGCCAGTTGTACAAAAGTCCACGAGGGAAAAAAGAAAATGTAAATTTTTTCATATCACCTGTTGTAAAGTTTTAATATGTGAGGCTTTAATTAAAACATTGTTTTAATGACATGTGGATTGCTGTATCACATAGTGCATTTCTGCTCTTTTATACTTTTTTTATGAGTTCCAATAGCAATTAATTTTCTTTGTATTTTGCTTACAAACCAAGTACAGTTGAAAACTGTCCCTAGGATAAATGCATATTGGTATGGAGTTCTTGGAAGAAAAGAAAAAAAAAAGATGTTTGCAGCTTAAAGTAGGAAACGTAATTTAATGTTGGAGTTTTTTGCGCAGCCATGAAGACAATTCCAGAGACATTCCATCACTAATATGATCGTAGCCATAATTTTGTATGAAGTATTATATATTTCTTTGTGTCTCTGTTTAAAATTAAAATATCAATCAAATATTTATTCGGAAGAATCAGTTTTTTTTTTTAGGCCTTCATTTCTATAAAATGCTTTTACATCTCCTTGTTAGCTACTAAATGCAAAAAGATTATAATACCTTGCAAATGCTTTTTTATTTTTTTAATAATAATGAAACTTTTTTCATGTTTTGTTATATTGTAATCCAAGAAGACAGGTTAGGTTATAAAACAATATCAAGTTTTATAAAATTTAAAAGAGTTATATACATCTTTCAGCAACAGAGAAAGTATCACACCACTACAAACCTATGGCCATATAGAATAGAATACAGGATAATTCCTTATTTACTCTTCTAGTGCTGCACACGAAAATCTGTTGACAACTATTAGTAGGACAACTTTACAAATCATAACTTTATGACACAGTGTAAAGAAGGAAGTCATTAGAAATCTCATTTGTAGTTAGCTGCATGCTATGTTGCAGGAAGCAACAAACATGTGACTGTAGATGATTGGATAAACCCAAGTCATCTGGTCTACATGGAAAAACCATGTGTTGAGGAAAGCTAACGTTGCTCATCACCCTAAAAACACAATCCCTGCAGTGATTATTTAATTTCCTTTTGGGATCAATAAAGTAGCTCTGAATCTTGAATGTTTTGAAACATCATGGTGGCAGCATAATGCTGTGGGGTTGCTTTTTTATTCAGCTTGGGAATTTGGTCAAAGTTTCAATACCACAAGATAAACTGCTAAAGACTTCAGACTGAGCCAGACAGAGTGGAATGGTTTAGATTGAAGATCCCTCATGTGTTAGAATGGTCCAGTCAAAGTCCAGATCTAAATCTCATCAAGAACATATGGCAAAATTAAGCTTGGTCTGTTTTGACAAGAACAGGCAAGAATTTCAGTCTCTATATGTGCAAAGCTGGTAGAGACTATAGTGTGCATCTAATAGCATTTAAAGGTGGTTCTACAGAGGAGCTGAATGCATATGCAACAGAATTGTTTCAGATGTTGAGGACTAAAAACTACACTTCATAATCATTACCTAATTTGTGTAAAAAAAAAAAAAGTCTGTGGTTGAAACCTCAAAATGTGAAAAATCGTTAAATGGGAAGCAGTGCGTCTGTGAGCCATCATACACATTGTCAGTTGATCAAGAGGCATGTGAGAAAAATATCTGTATGTTTTTGTATTAGGGCTTCATTTAAAACGGAATCGTTGAAAATGACGCATAAGCATTCATGCCGTCTTCACTGTGCTGCTCTGCGTTTCTCGGTGTTTTAAACTGGACGTGTGTTGTAGCCGTGTGTAGGAACAGAGCTGGCGCTGGATGAGGTCAGCATGTAAACAGGCACTTGTCTCAATAACAGTCCCCCTTCTCACACACTAGTGCATTGGATTCTGCCTTTCTTAGTCCCTTCAAAATCGCTCCATTTCCAAGACATCCCCAGGGGTTTGCTGAGCTCCCTTGAATAAAATGGTGTGCGGGGGAGGGAAGGCAGGCAAACAATAATTATCATATCTGCACAATAGACTGTGAATCCATTGGCCAAGAGAAGACCCTTCTTTTCTCCTCCTTCACAGCAGTGGAGAGATTTTAAACATGGGTTAATGGTAGTTCAAATTAGATCAAGAATTTACTCCCGAGCTTTCCTGATAGCAGCTTTGGTGAACATAAAATTTTTCCGTTGTTTTCAATTAGTCAGCTTTCAGGGAAGTGTTTGGGACCTGGAACCGAGGCCCGTCGTCGCCGCCGCCGTCGCCGCCACCATCGCAGCGACGGGCTCTCCAGCTCGGGATGGAAATGACGCCCCGTTTCGCTGTCGTGATTAATTGCTGCATCTGTCCCGTCAGAAGCCCGAGTGAAGAGGTCTGCGGGAAAGCAGAAAATAAGCACTGGCAACAGTCTTAAAGTGCTTATGATGAAATGAAAATTAAAAACAGCAAGTGCTTTGCATGACCTGAATCCTAATGGAGAGAGAGAAAGAGAGAGAGGAGGGTGGGAGAGGGAAGAGGAGGAGAATGTGAGAGCGGGTGTCCATGGATACCAAACACACGCTTTAAAAACACACAGTAATGAGGCTCTGGGAAATCGCTGTTATTATTCTGAACAGATTCACAGCAGAGCCCATTAATAATGCATGCTGCTCCTTGTTATTCCATAACCCCTCAGTATTGCGGTCACTGTGTGTACAAATATCTCACAGCCAGGGTTGGAGTTATGGGACTGTGCAATAAAAAGGTTACATATATTTTCAAAACACCGTTATCCACACACACCATTCACAAGAATAATACACTGCTCCTCCTGTAATGGAGCTTGTGGTAATTTGAATTGGTGAATAAATAAATCCCCCCTATAGTATGTGGTACACTTTTATTTATTTTTTCTTTTCCCAAAGCAATATGATCATAGAAACATGAAGCAATCAATATCCTCCACTCGTCTTTCTTCCTGTCCTCATCATTAACCAACGCTGATGAAACGCATGAAGGGCACCATGACATTAATGTGTGATTTGAGTAATGCAATCATGAAGTGACCTAATTGTCCCCCTCTCTCCCGCTGAGGTCAGTTGTTCGGCACCGTGCCGAGGATGACTAAGGAGTCAGATGTGGAAGCTGAGGGATTGTGTATTTTAATGATTTATTTGGCTCCTTTGTTGTTTTCCCGTTCACTGCACAGATACAATGCAAGTGGAACAAAAGCCGGCTGACACTGACCATCTGACCATCGCGCCCACACTGCAGCCCCTCTCACGTGTCTGGCCACAGATGCAGAGCCGGACGCTGGGATTGATTCGACAGCATCAACTTAAGAGAAGCACAACAAAACCCGAGTGTCTTTATGCTCCGACCGCGGCTCGGTGCCGAGACATCCGACCCTGAAAGCCCAATGTCAGGCCCACTTAACAAGAAGAAATTAAAGCTGCAGTCAAATGCTCGACTACATTTAAGGAATTCTTGACCTTGTGGTGGTGATCTTCACAGAGAGAGCTCCTGACCTCTGAGATGAATAGTAAACATTGTTTATTAGGTGGGGGTGGGCTGTGTTGTTGTGGGCTCTGCTAGGCTGCTGAACTGCTGACATCCTTGACGTGTCGAAGTTTGTTTAGAGAACTTTTGACCCGTCAGGCTGAAGGAGCAGCAGCTGCAGCGTCAGAGCAAAACTAGCAGCAAATTCACTTGAGTTTAGATACATGTAAATAAATAAATACATTATTCCTGGAGGCTGCTATGTTTTCTCTTCATTTGAGCAGATATATATATTTTTTAATTAAGCCAATTTCCACCTCCCCCCCTCCATAATAACCGGCAAAATAAAAATCACTAAATAGCCAATTTACTTTTTATACCCTAATGATCACAAACCTAAAGTCATTGAACCCCTGCTGCAAATTAGGTTCAGAGGAAAATCACTCAGGTGTTTGCAATTAATAAATTAAGAACAAGCTAATCCTAAAGTTCTTTATTTTTTAAATTCAAAACTAAATCATAACTTCAATTAATACTGCAGTCTCAAGGTGATTACACAAAATTTCTTATATGAGCAAACATATGAATATTATTAGAATCAGTTGATGCATCTAATGAAGTCCTTCATTGGTTATAGTTGTTGCCATGACAAAACGCCACAAATACCTGAGGTGTTGACTATAAGGCTTCATATCAGGATTAAATGTCAAAATAATTGTCCCAAAAGTTCAGAGAAGAGCTCGATGCCTTGTAGAAACGGGGTGCTAAAAAAAAAAAAATCATCTATCAGGAAATACAGCTGAAGTTTATAGTAGAGTAGAGGATAAAACAAAACTGCAGGCAGATTCCTGGTGGCCATAAACTGCAGACTTGACATGACAGGTTTCAGTTTCCACAGTAAGGCAATCACTGTAGTCTGAATGCTCCATGCCTGAACTCCAGGATGCACCCATCTACTGACCCAAAGGCGCACAGAGTTTTTCTCAAAACTTTAGAGGTTGGTTGTATAGGTTTGATGGTTCTATTTAAGGGTGGGCAACATCTCGTCATTGATCATTTGTCGTGAGGCTACTTTCTTGTTATGATTGTCTTGTGTTTCATGAAGATTTGCATTCATCATTGTTGCAACAGTGATGTTTAAAACCCCCTAAGAGACTGTCGGGATTGTTACTTTTACCATTTTTGTCCACTGATGGTGTATCAATAAATATGATCAATTGCAGTTAGATGCTGTTTTTTGATTGCATTTGCAATATTAGACGTATTGAAATACTTAAACTCTTCTTGTTTGATTTGTTCATTACAAACAGCTGCAAGTTTGCATAGAGAGGGATGGCTGATTTAAAGCTCACCCGATTGTTACGCATTATTTGTGTTTGAAAGTGCTGCTCATATTTCTATTTCCTTGGTTATTTGCCCAGAAACCAGATGGACTGATCCAACCTTTTTATTGAACTGCCATCAGGTGAGCCTGATACGTCACACATAGAAACAGTCTGTGTTCTGCTAGTCGGCTGTTAATGACTAATCTTCTGTTCTGATGGGAGTAAATGATTTAACAGAATGTGTTCATCAGGACGGGATGGAAACAGATGCTAGTTTGTGTTTAGCTCATGCGAAGACATACAGAACGTTCCAAAAAGTATTTATGCAGCTTGGACTTTTTCATAATTGCATCTAGGAGCTTTATGTCTCTCCCAGCTTTGCCAGCTCTTCTGTTCAAAATAACTAAGTCAGTCAGAGTGGATGGAGTGTGTTTTGACGCAGATTCTTAATTGGATTTATGTGTTAGAATGACTCAACTCCTCAAACACATCAACATACAGTCATATTGAATAAATTAGAACATGCCTTGCGAGGAGGGAGATTGTCAGATTAAAAGTGCCTTTTGAAAATAACATCTTTTAAGCAGTATAAATATACTTTTTTATTACGTCCACATTTCTCAATTTTAAATTTGTTTTTGGTCTGATATGATATTCTTATCTTAAATGTCAAGTATCCACTAGCTGTGGAAGTGGAAAATCATCATAATTAACAAATGAAGGCTTGGAAAACATCAGTCTATGTTAAGAATCTCTAGAATGTCTTTCACTTCATGAACCAGGCGACTAAAATAAGTTATATTTACAATAATATCCCAGTTTATTGAATACAACTACACTTGGCTCAAATTTTTTGCTGCCTCTTGCAAGTTTTCCTTTTGGCAGCACTTATCTTACCATCAACTCTGACCAGCTCTTTTTGCTACTTAAGAACTTCATTTACAAAGTGGGCACTGTGTATTTACAGAGATGTGCGGTGTTGTTTTAGCTCCACTTCTAGTTTTTTTTTTTTGCATATAGTCCAGTTTTATCTTCCACATTTACCCAGACTTTGGTAATGCAGTTGTGCTATACTCTTTTGCTGCTTTTAGTTAACTGACTAAAACGCTGCAGTGGTTCAGACATTGTTCTATAACCTAATCCAATTACAGACCTTGCTGATCTGCATGGTTCTGTTTGGTAAATAATGCAAACTGTTGTGGCTTTCCAAGAACAGCTGAGGTTTATATATGATGTTTATATTTACTATGTGTATGAGACTTTTAAAAGCCTCTGGCTGCAACATATTGTATTTAGTCAACAATGGGGACTGGATATAATTTTTTTGGCTCACTAGCCATCATTTCACCCCTCTTCACAGTTATGCACTACTTTGTATTTGTCTATCACATAAAATCCTTCTAAAACACCTCAAAGTTTGAGGTTGCTATGACAAAATGCAAAAGGGTTTGAGGGGTATAAACACTAAAACTGGACTTTTTTTCAGCTCTTTAAATATATTTGAGGAGCTTTATGCCGTCATAAAAGCACAAGCCAGACATGGAGCTGATAAACAAATCTCTATTATGCTGCTGTCAGTCATAAAGGTCATGGAATAAACATCCATAGGAAAAAGAAAACTGTTTATACTCACTTGTCTCTACAACAATAACAGCAGTAAAAAAAAAAAAAAAAAAATCTGAGTAATGACCTGTTTTGTTTTAGCTTATTTTTCCTGAGTTTGTCGGGTTTTTTATTGCACATTGTTGAGTTTTTGCAGACCGAATGGATTTGGAACACTTTATTCTCTGTTGCATTATACAGTCACTTAAAAAAAAAAAAAACTTAGCAAGCTGTCAGCGATCTGAAAAAGCTTTCTTTATTGTGACAGACCATCATGCCCCAGAGGTTGACAGATGTCCCTGTGTTGCATGGAAATGATTGCAGTTTCTTTTTATTTGGACTTTGTTTGGTTTAAGAATGCAAAAGCTCCCGCTCCCCTCCCCTCGCTGCCACTCTGCGATTTATTTCATCAGTGTTTTATGGGCTTTCTGTTCTGCAGAGGTTCCCAACTCTGAAATTGCCTTTTATTGCAACTTACTTAGCCTGTTAATACAGGTTATTACTGAGCCGACATGTTTCTATGGCAACAAAACTGATAAAGTGTACCAGGAGAGTGGAGTGATAGATTACATGTGCATGCTGTGTCACATCCAATTAACTCAAACTGACTGTACACCACATTATGCCACGACTTTGCAAGAAAATCAATAAACGTGGATGGTACCCAACAAGGTTCCCCCCTGCCTTTGCTTCTTTCTTTTCATCCCTTACGACGGCAGCAAAGCCAAGACAGATCATGCCACTAGGATGTCCCTGCTGCTACAAGAGGCAGGTGCTGTGTAGACACCATTCAAAACTTAGCCTATTCAGTCCAACTCCTCTAACGCTCCATTCATGCATAGCAAAACACCATCTGCTCCTGTTTTGCCCGGAGCAATCACAGCTGACCAGGAAAAAAAAAGAAAGGAAGAAAGAAAGAAAGAGAGAGAGAAAAAAAAAAGAAATCCATGATAACAGCTGTTGCAAAACAAAAGCCAAACAAAAGGGAGAAGGAAAAGGTTAGAGACAAGTTCAGCACCAGAAATGACTCAGTGGAGAGGACGAAGGAAAACATTTACTCTTGCTAAGTGTCTGGAGGGGGCGGGGGGATGCCGTCCAGCGGAGAAGTGAGGAAAGGAGGTTAAACGTGAGGCGTTTTTATCTGCAGACCAGTTAGACTTGCAGCAGCTCATGCAGGATCAGGTGATAAAAGATTCAAGCTGAGGATGATTCTTCTGCACAGCAGACTCTCGTGGTGCAGGAGCGGAGGCAAATGAGCCGTCGCACCACCCCTTCAGAGTGTTAGGATGAGCTATCTGAAGCAGATGTAGGCAAACACGAGGAACCCAGGAGGGGCACAAAGCTAACACTCCACATGCTGTATGGATATGTTGCCATTAAAATTATATATCAGTGCTGTGACCAAAAAGAAGCCTGTGTCGCTAAGAAATCTGTCAGAAGATGTCTGTGACTTTCTACATTGAAAGTGATTCAACTGTGGATAACAGCACATTTTCAGGCTATCAGAAATATGTGGTGTAGTACGTTCTAATTGGTCACGGATTTACGTAAAGTCATGTACGTGTAAGAAGCGAGGAAAAAATGCACATCATTTCTCACATTCGAAATACAAAGTGGTACATTTCTTTAGTGTAATGCATAGGAAGACCTAAGATCTGATCTTTTACATACAATTACTTCCGACAAGAATTATTTAAATGCCTTCGCCAGGATTCAAATTAACCTCTTATCCAGCCAGTGACGTCATAATCTTCAAGGTATGCATGTTTTTAAGACCGTGCTATTCTCTTGCAATGAGTTTTTTTTTGTATATGTATGGACTTGGAATTTAGAAAATAATTAAAATCTATGAAATAGTCCATAATCAATTCATGATTTCCCAGAGTGTTAAAAAGTGATAAATAAGCTCAGAAATAGAAACTAATCTCCTCTTTTTTAAAAAAACGATTCAATTTGTGAGACCTTGAGTGTGTGAGGCTACTTCCAGTCTGACGCCTGGCATATTTCTGGTCACTCAGGGATCCATGGAAGGTGGGGAGGACCCAACCACATTCCTCCTAAATCCCCTTCTGATTTGTGATCACCCCTGGTGACGTGTTTTCCCCCAGCAGCTGTGTGAATGCTGCATCACACCGAGAAAGAGTCCAAGACATTGCAGAAGAAAATTATTAATAATCACCTTGTCAAATCTCACGTGTTTTTTGTTTTTTTGTGCATCACATGCTTTTTTGTATTATTTTGCCAAAATTTTGACAATTTTTGTCTTGTTTTTTCTACACCCTACTACCATCCCTGAGTGTCTGTCTTTAGTAATGTTTTTATTTTCTGTGTCCAGTTTGGTTCTAGAGTAATAAAAAGTGGAAAAACATCCAATAACTTGAGCTGGATTAGAAAGCAACTACTGACCCCACAGACACAAAATGAGCATCGGGTCAGAAACAGCTTTGTGTTAAGATTCCTCTTCGTCTGAGCTCAGATTTGGACCAGAGTAAGGCCTTCTTATTCTTTTCAGAAGTCGGTCTTCTGGTTGAAAAGCTGACAAATTCAAAAATATTCCTTCCTTGAATACATACTTTTTCTTTGTTTCTCTACTTATTCCTTAAGCATTAGAGAGCAGATCTTTGAGTCATTATTTCTTGATTAAGCTTAGAACTTGATTAAACTTAGTTCTAAATTAATATTATTATGATAAACATATAAAGTATGTGATAAAATATTTCCTTACTTCATGTAATTCCTTCTATTGATATTTTATTAGATGGAAGTAATTTTTTGGGAGTATTCTTGACACAATAATACATGACATTAACTTAACATTTTTGGCTAATCCTGTCAAACAAGTATTCAAGAGTAATTGCACAACATTATAACATTATTATTTAGATATCTGAATATTTAACCATTGGCGAATATGCATTAATTTTACCGTGGCTCTGTAAAACAAGCCAAACTACACACAGTGGATGTGTGAGTGGGGCCTAAAGTTTCTGTACAGTCCAGCATTGTGATCTGATTGGCACCGGTTCCTCGACCCCGAGAGGCCCCCTGCCTGATCTGATGCCTGTCCGCTGACCTGGGGGAGGGGCCGCCGTCGTAGGTGAAAGATCTAACAGCTTGCATGCTTCCAGACCTCAGCTGCCCATGCAGGCGGGGAGTTGGAAAACCACGGTTTGAGCTGCATAGAGGTTCCACAGTGGCCACATACAAATCTGACAAGACCTCAGTGCGCAACTCAGAGGGAGCAGAGCCGTTAGGTAGCAGATTTAGTTTTCGATGGAGCAAAATCACAATGGGAGCACAGGAAACAACGTGATCTGCTCAGGCCTGTGCAGATAACCAAGTTTCATCTTATCAGGCTTTGTGCTGACTATGAACAGACCTGGGTCTAATTGCATTTTCACTAATTGAGGACATTAAAATAATTCCTTTATGCCGCAGAGCCAGATGTTTGAGTGTGCTTACTGCCTGCAAAACAAGTGAAAAAGTGCAGGAAGGTAAAGAGCGTTGCAGAAACTCCCCGTGTTCCTGCAAAGTAATTTACAGCCTGTCAGATGCCATGAACCAACAGGAAGAAGGGCCACAATAAATTCAGCATATGATTTGCAAACGTATTTTTCTTTCAATTTGACTATGAAACATGCAAATGTTTGGGGTGGCAGCCTGTTGCAGCGAGACACGGCATAGGTGGAGCTTTTATTTATAAACGGAAGCTCGCGTGGCAGTTGATAAGTTGATTTGCTTAACAAAATCTCTCCTCAACATCTTTCCAGATGACCGCTCACGCTGGCTTCTTTGTTTGCAACTCCAAAGATAAGGTTAAATACACAGAAAGCAAGCGAGCGGGGTGAAAATGTGAACATCTGCTCCGTAACGTCGCGTCCCGTGCGGTGAACTCTGCAGAGCAGCTGAATGTGGCAGCACGGATGCCTGGACAGTGTACAGTAGAGACAGGACAGAGGACAGGCTCCAGCCTTTTGCCATTAGAGGTGATTTGTCTGCCAAATGATTCCAGTCCCCAGTAGTTTTATCAGTTTAATGCCCAGGCAGCGTTCATTATTTCTGTGCCGTGAGGGTCAGCCTCTCTTCACCAGAACAAGTGTGGGTTGTGTTTCTGTCAAAGATGGAGGTTGGGGGGCGGGGGCTTGGTGCTTGACCCGCAAAGCCATTCAGCTTTCAGAGTGATCCATTGTTTGGGTCCTCTCTTTGTTTGGCTCCTGCAGAGAGCGAAGGGGCCAACTGAAGGGGAGGGAAGGTGCAGAGCTGGGGTCTTGCTGTATGCCAGGGGTCTACACTTACCCTCAGCACATTATCTCCTACAGTTCTTGCAGTCCTAAATGGCTCAACTGACAAATGTGTGTTGTGTGGATGTGTTTGGGTTCCAGCCTGATACTTAAAACGCTGTAATTTAGTCTGAATAGCGCTCTGTTTACCCAAAGAAAACATTACATTAGTTTTATGGAACTTGTAATTTTTGTTATTTTTTTTATTTCTGCTTGTGTTAAATGTGATATTTTATGGGTTTTGTATCACACTACATCACTGGTTCTCAAACAGTTTTTTTAACAACTACCTCCAAGATAAATACTAGCTGTCCAAAGTACCAACATACTGACAGACATTTTAAATTAGTAATAAAACAGGATATAGACTTTTTTTGTTGGGTTTGACGTCATCTCTAGATCCAGCAAGAGAAGAAATATTCTGTTTATTTGCATTTGTCAAAAATCAAACTTTCTTTTATGTAGCACTAAAGGCAGCCCAAGTTTCACCTGTGGTAACAGCACTTTGAACTGCCTTGTTGCTGAAAATGTGCTCTATAAATAAAATTACAGTTATGCATAAACCAGAGGCCTGAAAGTAAGTTGTTGGATTGTTTTTGCTGTTATGTGCACCAGTTATTCATGCCAAAAGAAAAAAGCATATCAGAGACAGATGACTAAAGATCAAGTATTTGTGCATATTATGGCATTTTTAAGAAAGTTGACTGTGATAAAGGATGTTTATGACGTAATTATTTTTGCTGGTATTAATTGTTGAGATATCGAGAGGTTTTGCTACCATATTGAATTGAAGTAACACTTCCCTTTCAGTGGCTAAACTTTTTTGGTAAGGGGACAGTAATCTTAATTTTGAATTTTTCTGTTTTATATCACAGATGATTTTGTTGTATTTTGAGTTTTACCTTCTTATTTTCATTCTTTGAAATAATATTGAAATTTGTTTTATGATATTCAACACGTATAGCAATAAAACAACATAAAGCTGTCCCATGCAATACATGGAATATCAATATTTTGAGATTTTATTTCACTACTCCACACTAACAACTATTTTCACATTTTCCAAATTGAGCCCCAAAAGTCTTAAAACACAGAGGAAAATCAAAAGTAATGGAGGTTCATTAAATACTAGAATATCTTCAAAAAGCTTAAATAATTTTCAATATGGAAAAAGTTGAGTGGAAGATTAAATATACTTTTTCAACACCTCAGCAGGGAGACTGGCTGCTTGAAGTATTGATTTTTAAGAAATATCTCACTGCATGCGAGAAAATATTTTCAAAACTTAAGACATTGAAGATATAAATGTAAAAACAAATATTTTAACAACTGACTGTTAGTCTAAAATTTGTCTGCTGGGTGTGCTGCTGTGTATTTCTAGCTCTCTTCTGGGTTTGTGATTATTGGTCAGGAAAGTATTTAGACAACAAATAAAACAGAGCAAACAAGCAAAAAACAAAACAAAAAAAAATCCCAAACACACAGGCTCGACAAAGGTTAGAGGTCACGTCAGGCTGTCTCGTACTCCTAAAATCAGTAGGACTGTTTTGGTGGTATGATCTAGTCAAAGAGGGGCAATATGTCTGAACATGACCAGACCTTTAAGGTAAAGTATAAAGCTATAATTATTATTATTTTTTTAATCTTAGGTTATCGTAGGAAGCAGAGTAACAATAAAATCTGGTTAAACTTGGGTGCAATCACTTTGTATAAGCAGTCCTTGAAGAGCTGGGGGATTGGTTGCTGGTAGGTCTATTTATCATACGAGTCCTAATGTGCTAATTCTGTGTTCATAATCTGAGGCAGCATCATCTATCAACTTTGGGTTGACAGGCTCCGCCCCCGCCTCTCCTTAAAATGCTGTTCACATGTGTAAGGGGGTCATTTCTTCACAATGTCCTAAATCCAGTTTTGTCCCCAGGAACAATACAAATGAGCTGGCCCTGCCATTGTTGATTAATGGAAAATCACATCCCCTCAGTCTTTTTTTTGGTTATTAAAGGAAGGTCTGCATTTTGGATGAATGGGGTTGGGATAAAAGATGCTCCACTCTGCACTTGTTTTGTGTCTGGTTTCAGCTCCGAAAGAGGTGAAGAGGGATGAAGGAGGGCCATTTTGTTGCCCACTTGCTGCAACGGCCATGGTGCTTTATTTATTTATTTTTTCTTTAGCTTCAGCTTTACATAAAAACCTTCTAACAACAAAATACCAGATAAAGGTATCTGATCTACAATGAGCTGAACAAATTTATGCAACACCATTTTCCATTTTTATTACAATTCTATGATAAAAAAAAACGCACAATCAAATGAAATCTGTGAGAAAATCTGCTCAAATTAAAGGTGACACAGCTAATTCAGCAGGCAGACATCAGACATGAGTGTTTGCTTTGACCTTTACTATGACTATAGAACAGAGTAACTCACAAGGGGAACTATATTAGAAAATAAATGAAAGGTCTCGGTGGAAAGGTCAGGACACATGTTTCTGTGATGTGGAATAAAGTCTGTTTATAGAAAGGTATGGCTGGCTGCACTGCAATAGAAAGAATCCTCAACAAACCAAGGTTTATATTGGTAAGAAAAAAAAAAACTGCTGCATATTTTGATCATATTGTAGAGTGAAACTTTAACTGTTAACCTTCTTAAAGAAATCTTTTTACAAAGTGACTCCTAAGTTCCTTTACATGTCAGCTTTTATGTCGGCTCATAATGAAATCAGAGGTTTATTTATCAAAGTTGGCAGAAAGGCAGTGTTTACCCCAGAGCAGTTTACATTTCACTGGAGACAGAAAAAGAATCATCCCTAAAGAGAGCTGTGACAAACCATCGCAGCAAAGACCAGATGTTTCCCAAAAGTAGACGGAGATGTGCTCCAGAAAACCTAAAATAGTCTACTGGGAAAATAATTCCACACAATGTAGGCTGGAAAATATAAGATAAGTAGCTGAAGCACTCACAGTTTCAGATTTTATAGCAAGAAAACAAACAAACAAACAAAAAACTTAATGTATTGAGAAATAGGCAAATCTGAAGTCAACCTTTTATCTTGCAATTAGAATATTGGGGTCAGAAGAAGAGTGAAAAAGTGTTTGCCCCCTTAGTAGTCAAACGCAACACAAGTAAGCACAAAATTGAGTTTTTAAATTAACATTTTTATTACAAAGGAAGGAAAAAAAAATCCCAACCAGCATCAACCTGTGTGAAAACATGGCAAAAGAAATAGGAAATCACAAAGGAAGAAAACACTTTTTTCACACCACTGTGCCTGAATGCTGGCAGAAATTTAGCATTTTGAACCCTGGTGACGAATTACAAACAGACCAGATGTATTAAGGTGTGCTTTTAAATTTCCCGTGTTGGGTGCCGGGATGTGAGGTTTCCCTGTTTCTGCTCTGAGACAGGTCTCCTCCTGACTTCCTTATCCTCACAATTTAACCCTTCAGTATATGAGCTCAAATTAGAGCTGAACACTTTATCAGCACTGCTTTTGCCTTGGGTGGCTACTGTGTTATGCACAGATGACCAAGTTTACGTCACTCCACAACTTTCAGTTATTTTCTCAGCTGTCTTATACTCACCGTTCTTCTTTCATTGTTTGTTTTATATGTTGCTTGAATGAACAGAAATGAATATAAATATCATAAGCTGCAAGCTCGAATACATTTAAAAAATGGAAATGAAAGATTCTGTATCTCCTTTCTGATGCTGCAGTACTGCTTATATAATAAAACAGTACTGGCTGAACTTTAATAATTCTGTCTGAAAATCAACACAAGACTTTAAAAATATGAGTAAGTGGAAAATGTGCTTTTTTATTTAAACAAAATGTGCTTATTTATACATCAAATTGCATTTCAAATGCTGACACTTTAGGTCAGAGTCATTAGCATAACAATTTATACTTTGCAGCTTTTATATTATTAACTCTGCCACTTCTTAGCTTCAAGCTGAAGTAGACTAATCCTGACAATTGATGTTTAATTTAATTCATGAATATAGAAATAGTGTTGGCACGAACAAATTGATCTATGAAAAAAAAATGATGTGGTCAGACAACATGCTACTTACTTCTTTAAAAAAAAAAATAGAGAGAGGAAGAAACCCTGCCGTATGTAAAATTAAAATGTTTTTGCCGACAACCAGCTCAAGAAAGTCAGGGAAAATGTTTCAACACCAAGGGTTGTTTCAAATGACATAATGCAAGTACTATCCAGATATCTAACGTGTAATATTTATTAATAAAAATGTAGCTGAAATTATTAGGGTAATGCAATGGTGAGAAAATAGGTAAATCACAGTGTATAATTTATTCCTCAGAGACAATCCTGGTTTTAGCTCAATAAAACTTTTCCTATTTAAAGAAAAACAGCACTGCAGAGAAAGTATACACTAACTGGAGAGAAAAATCTATGGAGAACAGCAGTGTGTGATTGTTTAATCAACTGTTACAGTTGGCACCATTAGAACTTAGACGTACGGAAATAAAACAATATTTAAAAAATAGAAACAACAGCTAAGGCCACTGGCTCAATAAAGAGCCAAAGCTTGACGATTTTTACAGAGCGGTCACCTTCAGCCAAATATGTTTCAGCCTCTTAATGCTCAAGAAGCTGGTAACTAAATGTTTGATATCTTGTGGGTGACAGTAGCATATTAACTTTCACATTTTAATCTGAAATGGGTCCCTGTGGCATCCAGACAGGTAAACCTTATTAAAACCAAAACAATGAGCTAAATGATGCTAAGAAATGTGACTATAAACCCTTCCAACACAGAAAGTGTGATGCATACATTCATAGATTGTATTTTCCATTTCCATTTTATAAAGTAGATAAATGATTTTAAAAAAAAATTACCAATAAAATTGAATATCATTACCATTCTAAAAGAACAGCAATCTCAATGGGAGAAATCCCAGATGGAAAACTGAATGGAGATTAGAATCAAGTGGAGGATTCTCATCTCAAAAGGTGAAAATCATAATATGCAGATTCATTATATACAGAGTGGTATAGTCATAATTCTGTCAACACAATACGCTAAGTGAAGTACATCTTCCTTTTTAACTCCAGAGTCTCAACAATAGATCTAAATAGGACATTGTGGGACAGATTTAACTAGGAGGGGAAATGTTGGGTTTTACGACATGTCATTACTCTGCTTGAAACCCCTTTTTTGTTGTTCTCATTAGAAACATTTTGCAAAGCTTGCCTGCTGTGGTTGTAGTAAATATCCTCTGAAATGTTGCATGTTGTTTTTGAAATGGCCCAGTGTGTTTACTTCTCTGTCTGGTCAGACAATAAGGAGTGTTTTAGTTGGGTTATAATCCCCAGCAAAGGCATCTGAACAATGGAGCAACTGGAGCAGCCATAACCAAACTTATGTTCCTCCTTCTTCCCTTTTTTTTTTTTTTACCCAGAATGAAAAATCTGATCCATCTCTGCTGTCTGACAACTTTACAAGGTTTCTGTTAATTACCCTTGTATTTTAAAAAATATAATTACGCGCCATTAAATTAACTTTGTTTGGTATAATACAATTCATTTCACCTCGTGTGCAAAAATATTGCTCAAATACAAGTTCAACTGATGTTGCTTTTACTTGTTTATTACAGCTATATGGACACTAGGGTTTGATCTGCCACTATTTAGTGGTTATATCTCTCTGACCAATTCATTAACTTGCTGGCATCTACTCGCTAATCCAGTGGATACATTGTACTGACTGGTTGTAGCTCCTGCTGTATTGGAAACATAATATATGACCGCATAGCAACAAATCTCTAGAGAAGGAAAGGTCACACTGACCATAAATCTCCTGCTTCAGTAAAATGAGATGACAGGCTGCAATTGTTGTTCAGTCTTTACCGTTTTTGTCTCTCTCTCCTTCTTTTTGCGAGTCGTAAACAGTGATTCACGGCTCTGGCTCTGACTGAGCTGATGATTTTAATTTTCTGTTTTCGGAGTAATAAACATTGACATGAGAAGGAGCCTCAGGCAGAGGCTTTTAATGAGAAAATGAAATTAGTTTTTCAGCTGACTGATCAGAAGCATTTCATACATTATAATCAAGCATTTATTTGATGCGATTTGTTATTGTGTGCGTGTCACATGTGTAAGTCGGAGTTTGGCTGTGTTTGTGCGTGCATGTAAATACATTATTCATTCTTGTGTTTTGTGTTTGCTGCTGCTTGTTATTGCAGCACCAACACACAGTTTATGTGATTTTTCCACCTTCTGTAGCAAAGCTGGCTGGCTGTCTTAGTGTACGTGGTTTTGTATCTCGTCCTTCACTGTTTGTAGCCTTCAGTCCACCTCAGGTAAAATTCGCTGGTCAAATGACCAATTACATCCGTTTCTCCTGTTACAGGAAATAAGGTGTGAGGGAGAGAAGCTCAGTTGTCCATAACGATAGACAGAACTTTGACACATTATATTACATGAAAAAGAAAATGGACAAATAGGCACCAGTTCTTCCATAATTTAAAGAACCTTTCTGACCTTTTCTTTAAAACTGTTCACTGTCACGCAGAACTAAAGAATAACAATGTAGTTAGGTCTGTGCAATAAAAAAAATTGCAACTTTTCATCAGAACAGATAATGACAGTAATTGTGTTCTTAGCGATACAACTTATGCACAGTATGAGTCATCCTCACTTCAGTATCCACATGTAGACATTTTATCTTTACTCCCCTTTAAATCATTTTTAATCCAGCCTGTTGCAAGAAGCCTAAATTAGAACATCATGTTCATTAGCATGTTCTTTTTGCCGTTACTGGAGCGTTTGAAGTGTTTCCCGCTCCTTTCATTAAGTGTGGATAGAAGCTTGCGCTACTGCAAAAGTAGATCAAGTCTTTGTTAGAACAATCTGACAAAAATAGGGCAGCATGAGAAGAATTGCGGGCAACACCTGTATAGTCATGTTACATCACTCAGATCCTCAGCAAGTTTTCTTTTGTTCCGATATGGCTGTTTTGCTAAAAAGCTGTTTTGCATTTAGTTGGAAAGGCAATACATCAAATGTGGCAGAAATGTGTGTCATAGTATAAGATGTTAACCTAATTATTTTTATTTATAAAATAGTGATCATTGATCCTGAAAGGTCTAGCGGTGACATCTATATCAGGTGAAATTAACCTCTACATTAAATGTCCAAATCAAGCTAAACAAATGTCAAATAATCTGACTCCATTTTGTTTGTGCATGGCGATCAGGCAAATTGAAATCTTTCCCAAGTAGGAATTGGTCAGGAAGGTGAAGCATGATGCAACAGAGACAGGGAATTCCAAGCAGTTCTGCTTCCTCTAGAAGAAACCAAGGGCCACGTTTTCATTCAGTGAGTGAAAATAACAGGAAGCAATGATGATCGAGTCTGCATTTCAATTCGGTTTGCAAAACCTGAGCTGCCAAGGTCACATATTTGTGCATGAGGTAAATGCATTGATTTTTCTTTCAGCTTTTCCTGTGGATGTAGTTGATGTGGCTAAATGTTTTTTTTTTTTTGTAAGAGAACTGACCCACCCAAACCTACAGCTGGAAGCAGCATAATGAGGTTTTCAGGGAAAACAAGAGGAGATGCATGCTAATGATCAGACAGGGCCATCAGCTGAGCAACAAGCAGATCAACAGATCTGCTGATATCTCTGGAACATCACAGCCAGGTAGTCACTTGAGCGACAGGTTTATCCAGGAATGAACTGAGTCTGGATCGATGCCCAGCTGGTTCCTGGTTCCAACTGAAAACAAGGTTGGGTTAACTAACTACTCTAAATCAGGGTTGCTTAGCTGTAGATCCTTGAGAGCTAGTGTCCTGGAAAGTTTTGAAGGATTCCTTTTCCAGCACCTAAATCAAACAGCTGCATTCTCCCATCACTGTGTAAATCAGGCCAACAGGATCCCATGTATCCAGCTATTCATTTGATACAGGTGTGTTGGAGAAGGGATGCATTCACAGTTCATCTAAGTTACAGGGTAGTAGCTCTTGTTGAAGTTGGGCAATTATTAAAACGTTTTTTTCTTTTTTTTTTTTTTTAGAAAAGTTGCGTACTGCAGCTTTAAGGATAAGGTAAGAGTCACCGTGTTGTTAGCTTCAGAGGAACTGAGAGTGTTGTAAACATAAGATATAAACATTCTCTAGTAGCATAAATAGATATTTACGCTTTAGACGCTATAATCCAAGCGAATATAAGTAAAGTGAGAAATCTAACTGTGAACATGGCGTTTTTAGAGAATCTGTTGGAATCATTCTGTTGCACTTAATCAAAGTATGTCTATAACTAAACCCATGCTTCTACTACCAACAGAAGCCAGAGGTACTTTAAGTGGCCTGATTACATTATAATAGTTTGCAGCTGGCCCACTCTCTGGTTGAAAGTTCTCATACTACAAACACATGTGTTTCCACTGATAGTCAGTACACACACACACACACACATATATATATATGTATATTTCTTTTCTTTTTTTTTTACTACACACTAAATATTTCATATTTCAAATAATGTAACCTTTGAATTACTGCTAAACTGAAGAAACTGAGATTTTTCTCAGTATCATTTTCTTACATTTAGTGCAGTAACCTTTCAGACATCATTTTTATCGCCCTGTCAAAATTTCTGTCATAAATTTTTAGACCCTCTTCTTTACTGATTAACACTTCGCCTGAGTGGATTAACATGCAGACTATTTTCCGACAACTAAATAGATCCCATGTTAATCACACTTGACTGTGTAAATAGCAGTAACAAATGTAAACGAAAGCAGACAAACTCATACGTCATGCAATGAAGTAAAACTTAACTAAAGTGTGTATAACAAGGACACTCCCGTTCTGAACTAAAGTCTACTTTTGTGTCATTTCAGTTCAGTTTCATCATGTTTGACAATCTGAACACTCTGGCTTTCCTTTATGTCTAAAAAAAGGACTTAATTCTATTTTGTCAAACTGTCTGCAAGTTTTATTTAGTGGCATGGCATAAGTCTGATAATGTATTGAAAGGATAATAACTTTAACATAATTTGTTGAAGAAAAAAAATATAATTTAAAAGACTCCCAGTCAATTGATTAATTGGGAAAAAAATATAATAACTTGGAGCCTTATTTTAACGACATTCCCTCTATCCTACTACGAACTAAGCTACCTTTCTAAACCTCAAGGACATTTTTCCTTTTGGACACGAGTGTGTGCATGTTGAGAACAAATGAACATCTTGTTATACTAACAGAGGGTATAGGTAAAATGCTGAAAGAGCAAGGCTGCACATCTGGAGCAGAGAATAGCGGAACACGTGCTTAACCTGAGCCGTCTGCGCTCCTCTTTCTCTCTGCTCCGTGTACTGTACCCTGAGACGTGCCTCCTGCATGCTTCACTGGCTCTCTGAGGCCTCACTGACCATCTGCTGCAGGGATATGCTGCAACTTAGGAAAGAGGACTGCTTATTGTACCTCTCAGAGAGTTACTGCATAATCCTCGCCGATTTTTTCTAAATCTTCAAAGTTTTCAGGAGTAACTTTACATGTAAGCAGCACGACTGGGGGTTCAGCGGCTGCTGCTACATTCACTATCTTGATTACCACTGGAAAATCTGAAAGTAACAGATTTTTTTTTTTTTTTAAGTAAGTTGTAGATGTGTATTCTGTTAACTCCTCCCATGCGACACACCTGCAATGGCTACGGCAACAGCCTCTTTTAAGAAGCATCGTTTTCTGAGTTATGTCCTAAATAAACAACTGCTTGCTCAAGAAAAGCAGATTTACTAGAAAATTCTTCCATTAATTATTCAGTTACTAGCTTTTGAGCAAAATGTTTAGAGCATATGCTTTAAAGTGAAATAAATACATAGATGAACAACACTTTCATCTGCAACCTTAGTTAATTATTATTTTCCATATTAATTTTTTAATAAATATTAATTCCAAAAATGATGCACATCTCCTATTCCTTTGAAGTCATTCCTGATAGTTACTTACTGGAAAGGTACAATTAATCTAGAAAGTTTTAAATAATAAAACTGATTTGATTTTTATAAACAAATGGGATTATTGGGTTTAAGGTCATTAAAGTCAACTATAGCGGCTGGAATCTGCAACACCATAATATGTTTTTAAGCACCTTTTTGAGGCTTTTCTGGTTAAAAAAAAAAACCCTGACAGTTGGCTCAACTACCTTTTTTTCCCCTTTTTGCCCAGAGTGGATCCGTGTGTTATTCAGATGTTAAATTGTATGTGGAGTGGGGAACGCCAGTACAAATCATTTTCATTAGGTCCTGACCCCATCTTTGACTTTTTCACGAGCCTCTCTAAAAAGTCACAGTCGGTCAAATTAAATTTACTTGGACAAGCAGAGAAAAGGAGCACTTAATGAAAGCATGACACATAACGTCAGAGGACAAAACCAATCTGACCATTTCTCAGCATATGGTAGTTCGTGGAGAATTGGACCCGCTCTGAAAACATTTGCTGTACATTGTTCTTGAGACAGTGTTGCCTTACACTGCACATCTTTTAAAGTGAACTGGACTGTAACTGAGTGGCTCTAGATTTTTTACCACTTTCACGCACTAAAAACCAAATGTTATGTTGCCTGAGGTATAAACAGATGAGTGCTGTACATAACACCCTATTTGCATTACATTTTTGCTCTGCCTGCTCCGCTTAAGGAGAAAACCTCAGCATCTACCACTGGGAAACATAGACAGAGCTGATATCATGCCAAGCATGCCCCACCATTTATAACAGTCTGTCTGGGTATGCTTAAATCCATTGATACGTTTGCCTGTTGCCTGGCAACACAAACCATGTTTGTTTGGACTTTTAAAGCCATGGTTGGTGCTCCTTAATGGCTTAGAAAGCTTAAAGCTGCAGCAACCCATCCATTAAATACCACAGGAACAATACAATAACTGGAAAATAAT
Source organism: Poecilia formosa (assembly GCF_000485575.1). Taxonomy (NCBI): domain Eukaryota; kingdom Metazoa; phylum Chordata; class Actinopteri; order Cyprinodontiformes; family Poeciliidae; genus Poecilia; species Poecilia formosa. Next base: position 1,301,424 of record NW_006799985.1, on the reverse strand, counting down.
TACTGTAGAGGTCACAGCATTAACTCAGCCTGTAAAACAGAATAGAATATATCTTCTGCGAACATTAAAACACTGGAGGCTAAGCAGAAAAAAAGGGGCTTTCGTCCACTGGAGAATGAATAAGGTCAGTGATTATTTTAGCATCTGCCCATTTAATTTGAAGAGCTCTTATGCACAAATGGAACCTTTGACCCGTCAGTGATTATTAACATCTGCAAGTTTTATTGCAGGATCACCATTTTCCTACATCTACCATTCATTCTTGGTTGTATTTTATCGTAATATTTGCAGTAAGAACAGTTTTTTTTCTCTGCTTTACCAGAAAGGGTTTCAAAAAGAGGAATGTTTATTGAAAAGATGTTTTATTGCATTATAGAGTCATGATATCAACAAAGCTCTGTAGTTTCAAAATATTTCTCTTCTTTAGATCAAATTAAAATATGAAACACTGTGATTTTGAAAATTATACCTCCGGTATTATTTGGTTTAAAGTTAACAGTAACCCACTGGTAACAATTATCCAGCTGCTCCTCTGTTTTAATCCCACAGAAAAAGTAACGTGAAACCAATAAACAGCGGGGCTCCGGGGCTGCACGACATGCAACACCTAACACCAGTAATTTACAGATTTACTGTTAAATAAAATACAGGACACACTAATATAACTCAACTATAATGGCTAACGCTGCTGTCACCTTGTTTTCTAGTGATGGGAAGTCTGGTTCTCTGGTCTCTCTTGGATCAGCCCTCTAAGAATATTTGACTCCCAAATAGCTCTTTATTTACCATCACTCTAAATGTTGTATTTTTGCTTTTTCAAGTTTGTGTTGGTAAATAGTGTAATCATTCCCATTTTGATTGTTTTTCATACCTACACCCAACTAACTCTCCAAAAATTAAATTTCAATGATCAGAGTGCTCCCAGTAGTCGGTTATTAACTGAATCATTCAGAAATAGGTCATTTCTTAGCTTCAAGCCTCTCACATGTTGAGGTGAGTTCAGTTCCTGCAAAGTGTAGCAAGTGTTTAACTGATTTCTAAACCAATGTCAGTCAAATGTGAAGAAAGGACATATTATAATTTCTATATATTCATGACATATTTGTATGTTATTAAAAAATGACTCGGATATGCAATAGCACTATAGTTGCACTTGTAAGTTGTAAATTTACAGTAACTTGATGTAAATTAATTTTTCTCTTAAATGTGAAAAGAAAAAAGTTGAAGGTAACACGCCCTACATTGCCTCAACATTAATTTACTTCTGCTAAAACAGTCATTTTACTGTTAAATAGCTAAATCTGTAAGACTCTGCCATACTCAGTGACCTCCCTATAGTTGTACTCAACCTGAGTTGATTTGGAAGTAACTTTAGTCGCAGTGTACAAAAGTGCTAACATAAACAGTAGCTCTCAGCAGGTAGGTAAGACACAGACACCTATTGAACCTTTTGGTCTCCTGAGCTTCCACAGTTGTGTACAGGTACCAAGATTTGCAGAGTATGTGTCAGTGTGTGTGTACGTGTGTGTGTGTGTGTGTGGCACACTGTTGCAAGCCACCAGCCTATTTGTGCACCTGTTTGAGACCAGAGCCATGAAACTAAATCCCACATGGCGTTTTGAGAGTGGAACAATAGTAGACCTGTGACCCTGAGCAAAACAAAAGGAAGGCCTCGACAGTCACATCAGCGCACAGAAAACTCGTTTTATCCAGATTGCAACCTGATTTCCAAGAAATTACATTCATATGCAACTGTTTTGCATTAGTAATTCTCTTACCACCAGACATTCTGAAACTTGATCCTTATGCAAAGTAGTTGCAAATGAATGTACTGTAATTTGTAGGAGGGCATGCATGTGGAAACATACAAGTGTAACGATTTCTCATTTTTATATTCATATTTACTGAGCAGTGATACCAACAGAGCCATTCCTGATATGACTTTAGGTAATTTATTTACAATATTTAATAAGGAAAACCCTTTTTAAAGTTTGCACATTTTTAAATGCATTCAAAACAGAAAATCTAAAAAACAAACAAAAAAAAACAAATCTTCCTATCTAAAGATACCATGATTAGGAACTCCTGATCTCACAGACACTCTGAATATATGAACAGATATATTCACATAAGCAGCACATTTATGTATAACCGTTTTACTTTGACTGCTTGCTGTTTCCGGCATGGTCCTTTCACTATTGAGGGGAACAAGATTGAATTTTGTCTTTTTCTCGGGAGCAGGACTGAATAAAGATTTGCGGTGCTTGAGGTTATACAGTGGTGTGCAGCGGCGCTGAATGATGCCCCATAATGGCACTTAAAACAAAAACTTGCATCATTAATCATCCCTTCCTTTCATCCCAGTGACACGTGAGACAAGGAAATCTATGTCTATCTGTGCACAGACAATAAATATAAGTGCTTCCCAGATTAGTCCCAGAAGAACAGAATGGATACTCTTTAGGAGCACATTTTCCAGTCATCACTCAATTGACTAAAATGAGCCAATTATTTTTTTTTTATACAACAGCATGCCAATTAGAGAAATGACTGCTTGGCTCTATTCATGATATTGCAATGTGGCTTGTTTAAAGTGCTGCCAGACAACATCTTTTCTAGTCCAAAGCCATTTAAACAAGATTTTGAGAGTGGCTGCATGGTCTGTTATCGTTTGTCACCTGTGGGCCAAAAGGGACAGCTTAAGACTATTATTGCACAAAAAGAAAGCCAAATTCCCACCACAAATAAAAAAAAAAAAATGCATTTAGCCTGAATTACAGTCGACCGTTGTTTCTTATATGTGATGTATATAATGGTTGCATCAAAGGAAAATACATTCACATACAGTACAGTATTGTACAAAAGCAGCTCCATTTTGCAATAAAAAAAATCCACTAAATACACATATTGAATTAGTCGTCGTGAAGTATTGTGCGCCATCTGCACAATACTTGCAGATAGTGCATTGCAATTCTGTTCAAATCGCAACAGAATTGCTAACCACAATGCAAACAGACCAGGAGATACAGATTTTATGGTCACCACTACTGTTAACCTCATGTACACTGTTGCACTCTTGGCTCTGCAAGGTGTCACAAAAAGTCTTCAACTGGTCAAGATCTGGAGCGACAATGAAGATGAAAACAACTGAGCAAAATTAAGCTTAGAGCAGCAGGTCAGTTTTAAATAGCAACTGTGATCAGCTGACATTAAGTGTTGGTTGGACTGTAATAGGACTGTTGAAAGATGTGTAGTAGATGGCGTGAACAAATATGGGATGGCTGACATCAATGCACAAAAAAGATTATATTCAAATAGAAAATGTATAGGTTAAATAACAGCTATTAACACTTGTAAAAACGGTCTAAAACCTTGGGTATTCTTTCACGAGCCACGTGTCTCAAGAGAATTTGGAAGTGAATAACATTTCTGACTTATAGAGCACAACATTACTAGTTAGTCTCTATTTTAAACAGTGACTGCAACTGCAGATCAAATATATCTATTAAAAACATGCTACCTGGAGCAAAAGATGTACTTGCATTTTAGTTTGATCAAAAAGCTCTGAGATTAACTGGAACATGTCTAATTCAAGAGGTTCTTCTCTACAAATCAACCAAAGAGTGTTGGGCTTTGAGCCAGGCAGCAAAAAACAAAACAAATATCCCTATCCATCTCCCAAAAAGGGCTGTGCTAGTTTTGAGGCACTTCTCAGAATGCATGCAATAAGACATTAGTGGTTTGTTATAGTATTTTTTGATAACTACACACTCAGTGTTTTTTTTTTTTTTTTTTCCTTTCTTTTTTTAAAGGCGGATGGTTTAATAAGTGGCACTGGACACACCTGGGCCTGAGGTGCTTCTGCCCACATATAGAGCTGTTTGTGCCTGACACCATAAATCCTCTGGCGGAGAGCAGAGTTCACTCTGACGTCTTCCAGCCGTTTGGTATTCCAGAAGCATTAATTTCCCAATACCTTTGCATTATTTACATTGTTGATAACTAAACTATCAACATTATTTTTGGCTAACTTCATAAATACAGATTTGCATTTTAGTCATCATCTTGTATTGTCGTCTTTAATTGTCCAGACAAAACAGTCTACATAGATATTACACAAAACAAATACATTGGCCTAAATTGTGTCAACTAGGATTCTTTGCACATCATATGTCGAAAAGATACACTGACTTGTGTGAGATTGTGACATTAGATTAGTATGAGCTCACTGAGCAGCACACTCTGCAACATGAGTAGATATATGCAAATAAACATAAGCAAATAAGGGAACATATTCACCAACCCACCAAACTGGTTGTTGCTAGCATAACTCATTTAAAATATACTGTACATTTTGTACAATAATGTTTGTTAGTTTGCTGTTAATATGTTTGTTAACACAATATTTACATAAGGATATCTACCGCATTAGCTAACAAATCTTTACATATAAACTTACATGTCATCTATCTCAATAAATTAGAACTTAGAAGGTTATTTGTCTTAGGGTCGCAGCCATCCCTGATTCCCGTGCCCTTTTTTTTTCCTACCACACTTTTTCCTTTCAAACAACTTTCCAATAATATCCGTGGATTCAGCACTCTGCAAACAATCAGCTTCTTTAACAATAACCTTTTGTGACCTAACATTCCTGCGGAGGGTGCTTATGAGTGTGTGGTGAGCAACAGTTTCATGAAATGTTCTTGTTTTCAGGGAAACTAAATGTTGTGTTTTCTGCAATTGTAAAACCTAGTAAAACTTAACATTCACTCTTTATATGGTTATGCGCATTTAGATTTTACATTTGAATGGAGGAAAGTACGTTATTAAAGGTAATCCGTCTCATCAAGACACGTCTGCATGTAAAGACAGAGTGAAGCTCACCATCTTATAGATGTACACTGTATCATCACTCCGTGGTTAGAAACTGAAAATGTTGTTTATCTTTCCAAAAGACTGTATAAAATTGCATGTGTTTCTCAGCAGTAAACAGAGACAGCTCATTCATTCTCACCCTGAAGAGAAACTGCCAGGGCTCGAGGCTACAGCTGTATTCTCGGGGTATTTTCAACAACATTCAAGGAGCTTCATTTGAACCTGCACCTCATAACAGTGCGATAAACAGTCTGCACGTCTCTGCTTTTCAAATAAATTATGTGATTTCTACTCATATACAGGAACAGATATTTGTCAATATAAAACTCCCTCATCAATAGAAACACAATTTATGATTATTAAATAAAGGAAGCACTTGTTTGTGTTCAGAAAATACAGTAAGATAATTTAATTCGCTCACTGCTTCGCAAACAGAAAACATTTGTTGGGCTTAATTGGAAGGAAAGGTCTGTTACACCAACCCAAACACAAAATACCAACTGTGTATTTTGTGGTCAAAAGAAACGAGAACGACAACCATTTGAACAATGCTTCTGGCTAATGATCTCTGTGAAGAATGGGATTCAAATGTTGGAAATCACTGCAAGCGTCGAGCGCAGGGCAAACAAAAGGATGAAAGGTTTTTCATGCAAGACCTGGAACTGATGCCATGTTAGAAACCATCTGTCTCATACTTGTCCCGGCTGTCATATCTGATTCTATTCCTGTGTAACGCAACACAACTGGGGCACTCTGCTGCATTCTGTCCCCGGATGACCAGTAAGAAACACTCTGTAAACCATTTAAGAGAAATGGTAAGAGAGGACACCTGTTATCTTTGAACATATCATTTTTTGTGGATTTAAATGTTTTCTTAACTTGATATCCTGCAGTTATGTCCATCATAGCTATTGAGAGATTAAGTGTTCTGCGTCAGCTAGTGTGACTGTACAATATTGTCTTTATTTACACTGACAACAGAAAGCAGTTTAAATTAAAACTAACTTTACTTTGAAACCATAATTTCTGAATTACATGTCAGAAAAATTAGCAGAAACACAACCTACAGTCAGAACATTGAAATCTACATTTCTCACCAACAATTACTTCAAACTCCAAAATAATGGGATTGTTCTAAAGTGCAGTGGCCTGTTTTGCTGAGAGTAGTAATAGCACCATTGTCACTAACAAGTGTTAAATCCCACTAGTTTTACCAACATAAACAACCACCATGGTTAAGCAAGAAGAATTATCCTCTGAGTTAAAGAACAGGTGACACATAAATTGTAGTTATGCCATTTACAGAGGCACCTCAACTTATTGGAAGATCTTTGAAAAGTTAACTTGATTTACTCATACATATATGTATACGTTCCTTAACACACTGTGTGATACATTTAATTTCATTTCACAACAAATGTAATAAGACAAATACATGTAGGTTTTACACAGAAATAAACTGCTCCATTGAGTAATTGATTTTGCAACAATCACTCCTCCATCAAGCATGAACAGATAAGACAGAGAAGTCAGTTTAGCAGCAATACCTCATACTGAGCAAGCATATGGCAACAGTGGAAAGGAAAACTCCTCTTTAACAGGCAGATACTACTGACTGGGAATTTGAAAAGAGAGTAACGACATACTTGATTGTGTAAATTCTGAGTGGCAGAAATAAATAATCTGTCGTTCGATCCAGGAGATGAACATTAGAGGGAGTGATTCTTTCATGTAGATCAGCTCTCAGCTGTGCAGATATAACTCTCTAACTCTGTCTCCAAGCATCCAACATTCTATTTTTTTTTGCCCTCGGTATCAAATTTTTATTTTTATATGCATTGTGGATTTTCTTTTTCTTCAGAAAAACACAAATGTATGTTGCACCATTTTGTTACATTAGCCCAGACATTGACATTAGAGCACTTAAATGAAATTATTTTTTACATAGCAGCTGCAGTTTTACTTTATCTTTGATGCATAAAAATGATAGGGTTTTTTTTAAGTGGTTGCATCTTGTAAGCTATATAGCCAGAAGTCACAACATCCTACACACTAGACCTTTAAACTGGTCTTTAAGCTTGTTTTGGTTCAAAAACCCACATAATTTCTCTTTCGGTTCATTCCCATGGTCGAGAAATGCCAGGAGTTGTTTTTCTGTGCAGAGAAAGGCTCTGCCTGAGTAGCAGATGAACACGGTGGAAAAATGTGTAGCTGATGAAGCAGACTCGAGAGATTCCCCTTAGGAGATGATGGAAAGAAAAACAGAGCTAAAATGTACAGGTGGGTAAATATTCAACTTACCACCAACAAAAAAGAAACATCCAGAGAAACTCAAGTTAGCTTTGCAACAAAGTGTGATAACTCAATCTGTTATCCATTTAAAGTTTGTTTGGAATTTTCAGAGTAAAGGTTGCATGTTATAACATAATTTGACTGTTTCAATGTGCAACCGACTGTACATCTGTGTTTAATTATTGATCCCTCAAGTTCAATATGAGCCAGACATGCAAATTGTAGTGATCAACATGTCTGTTACATAAATCATCAGAACAGGTTGAAAACACCAAACAGTACACCACACCATATATATATATGTATATAAAAGATTAGGAAACATATGTTTTAGTTGTGAAAATTTTTGAAACCCATGTGACCATTCTCCATCCTCTTGACATTCAGATGCCTCTTTGTGCGGGAGTACACCATGAAATCCTAATAATACACACTGAAGTGTGTTGCTGTAATTATAAAAAAGTTTAAGTAGTATGAATACTTTTGTGACGGACTACTAATCATCCCAAAAGGCAAATGTATAACTTAAAGAAAAAGCTTTCAGCTGATTTATGTTAAGAAACACTTGTCTGACTACGACCCAGCCAAGCATGATCAGCTTACCCACTGAAAAACCCACTGAGCTCTAATTTAGGCAAGGTAGGCTGAGTAATTAGGTTATAATTGGCTTGCTTACAGTTAAATTACTTCTTTTGGCACATGTCTCTTCCTTATAGCTTCTATTAGACTGTAATTAGTTCTGAACTTATTCACTGCAAAACAAAATGTCTTCATACATTTACATGCCCCGCTCACGTAACAGATGTCGAGTGTGTTGCATGAGCTACATGATAAGAAATCAGAATACGACAGACGTTTATCTGCCACAATCTGTTTACCTTGCCGTCTCAACGGCCGTTATTACTGAAGCCAAACAAGATGAGGTTGCTTACATGACTGAGCTGCCTACCCTGGAGACAAAGCACCATTGATGATTCAGAGTCCACTGCTTTTTCTGTTTTTTGGTTTTTTTTTTCCTGGATTCTTGAGGGTCTGGTCTGTGTAAGAGTACGTCAACAATTGTGGCACAAAAATGTCAAAAAACAAAAATTCAGTGACTCATCGTAGTGCTTCAAAAATGAGAACAAAATATGTCTGAACACATAATGTAACTATACACCAGCTCAGTGAATGATTATGACACACAGTGGAAATCGCCAAGATGTAACTTGCTAAAGACAAGCTTGAAACTCCACTTTCTAGAGTAAGGATTTCACTAAGTTCATCTATCTATCCCCAAAGTACTATTTGCTGTCTTGCTTTCATGTTTACAACAGTGACAATTTAATCAAAGGGAAAAAAATGTCTCCCTAAACAAGGCCTTTAACTTTTTGAGGTACACAACGGTCTCATTAGCGCTCATGAATTCTCATTTTTGTGCTGAACTTCTGGTTGACCTGGTTCACCACAAATCCAGTACCATATCTCTGTGCTGCATATCAGCAGGCTCACAGCAACAATAAAGTATTGTCTTGGAGCCAAATTGTTCATTAGCAGTGAAATCATAAATATTTCCCTGCAGAAAAAAAACCTTTAAAATCATATGAGATTGCTGCTAAAAAATGTTTTTGTTTTATTTTGGGGTTTTTTATGGATCAGTTTATAACATAATATGGTACTGGCCTTGGAAGAAGTGGTGGCAGTTTTTCTTCATGCAGATTTCAACACGGCAACACACAGTGATGATTGGCTGTCTGAAGCCTTTAGCCTGCCTCCCTCCTGTGAAAAGGCTATTGGACCAGCTGTGGGACATCGGACCAATCACGCTGCTGATTAGACACCTGCACTTTCAAAATGCTCTGAGGAAGATTCATTTATCGGGCAGTTTTGTACCGAATGTGTTGGTTTCCCCTCGATGCTCCTGAGAGTGTGTTACTGAACCGTATTTTAACTTTGTGCTCTGTCAAAACTTTGGTTGTCTTAAACCTGGCAGGCTACGTTTGACATTTTTTCCATTTGAATCATGGAATGACAAATATGTCAGTGCTTCTAATCTGTGTATTTTTGTTTGATTTGTAGCTTAGCTAGGTGAGATTATTTTAATTTTCTTATTTTGGTTAGACTACCACCCTTTACTTTGAAAAATTTGGTTTTGTTTACTGGTTTGACTTACACCTCCTGCCCTAATTAAACTGCAGAAGCAACCAATGAATAGGATTTATTAGAAGCTTGTAACACCAAAAATCTAATTACATTTCATTTATTAAATGACATGCGATCCATTGGGCTACTGCTAGTAACATCAACATCAATACGAAGCAAATTCTTTCCATGCATTCTGCATTTTAATAAAGAGTGTGTGAAACATCACCATTTACTCAACACATCAGGGTTTTTAAGGGAAGTACTAACTTTATATAAAATCTAGCGGTGGGATTTAGTTGAACAAAGTAAAGTGTTTGAAGGAGAAACATCAACAAGTCACTACAGCCAAGCTTGGTCTGTTTGATTTGGTTAGCTAGCTCTTGCTCTGATAACATTTGTTTTAAAAACAGGTGTGACTGTGTGTGTATAGGAAAGGAGAGATGAAGAACTAAGATAAGTTATTTAAAAAAAGGAAAATTAAGGTGTGTCTTTTGTACTTTCACCTTATTTTGCCTCCTGTCCTGATCTACAGGTTGGATTTTGTTTTATCTGGGCAGCCACGGGTCCCTGTCCTTGTCTCTTATCACGAAACAGTTTCTATTTTCCAAATTTAACAGGCATAGTGCACCTGGAGCTCACTAAAAACACATTTCTCATTCGGTCGACACCGCCTGAGACAGTCGCCCGTGAGATAGCACCTCTGAAAATTCTAATACAAACAACATTCTCTTATGTGCATGCAATTTCAGAACTGGGTTACTACAAGGTCTGAGATAAGTAAACACTAAAATGTTATTTTTCTTTTAAACGATCACACTGTGGTCATGGTCATAGGCAAAGTCTATGAACCGTCTAAGTAGTTTGCCATTCATCACTAATGCTTTCAATCAGAGTGCAGCTGAAAACAATCCCCTCTGTGAAGAGTCTTGGGTAAGTGGATGCATTGTTGATTACCTGTAGCCACTCGTAAGACAAAGGCACAGCTGTTTACTCTTGCTTCTGTCTGTGGAGAGATTATTCTCTTCCCGGAATAAAGAGATGGGTGATCAAAATGAATAGAAAATGCACAGAGTTAGAGAATAGCTCACACAGCCCATAAAAATGCTATTCTAAACGTTTGACAGGAAATGCCCTATTTAGCCGCAACAATTTCTGTTAAAAATAACAAACAAACAAACAAACAAAAAAAAACAGGTCATTTATTTAATTTTCCAATATCTTTATTTTGTTTTGTTTTTTGGCTAAAACTAAAAGCAGCAAAAAAGTTGGGTAAAGAATTCACTTCTCCCTCCCCCCAAAATCCTTCTGTATAGAAATGTTCTTCATGATCCCTTAGCTTGAGATTCATTTTCCCCTCAGCATTCAAACACAAGTAACCGCCCTCTCCGGGGAATTGATGTTTATCCTTGGATCTCAAATTCCACCCTTCCCAAATGTGGTATGACTGACCTGGAAGAGTACAGATGCCTTCTTTATTCTGCAGCTCCAATCTCTTAGGACGGGGCAGAAGCAGCTGAAGAGATGGGGAGGAGCTGTTTTTTTTTTGTTGTTTTTTTTTTTCCATTTCCTTCTCTTCATTGGGAGCTGATGGAGTTACTGTTTGAATTTTAATGTGTCCAAATTCTTCACCATATTGTAGAGTAAATACAGTTTATTAAGTCCATTGCATCTTCCTAATTTAGTAGATGGTTTCCTCAAATTTGTAATGCACCTGGATGAATGCAAAGTTTTTGCATACGTGTCAGTATGGCCTCCTGATTAATATTCCTGAGTTAGAATAAAGTAAAAACCACTGTAGAAGTGAATGGGAGTATAAACTCCTCTGTCATTGACTATGGGTGTCCAGGCTTTGGAGAGAAATGTGTCACCGTGCTTTTGGAAAAAGACAAAGATCCCCCTCAGGGAAGGGAACAAAAGGGCAGGTGCAACTTCCTTCTCTCATTCACTGCTATGTAAAACTGACACTGCCAGCTACAAATATATGAGCTGTAATGCATGCAGTAAGGGTGCAAGCTTGTGTTACATCAGTTCACTTAAGTCAAAGCTAGATTGCAGGCCTCTAAAAGTGAACACTGATTGTACCATCTATAACCAAGAGCACACAAAGTGTAAAAGATGCACATAAAATATCTGTGGTGGCATGAAGAATTAAATGCTGTATATTGACATTGGTTGAGTCATTCGGAGATGGATGATGATGCCGTGTTAATCTAACTACAGATGTAATTGTGTGTGCAACTTTAAGTTTTCAACATGCGTCTTACCAGTGTACAGAACATTTTCCCCAAACTTTGAACATCATTTTGTCATGTTTGAGGATGATTTCATGGCCCACATGCAAGAACGAAACAATAAAAGGTTTATCACAAATAAAAGCTGATCATGTTCAAACGGGAGTAGCTCTAAGACCCCATGGACTGGTAGCATTTGATAAAAACAGAAGTGATCAGATGGAGCAAGGGATATTGTTGACAAATTTGGAGTAAAGAGGAGGTACTGAGCTTACCGTTCAAGAGTTGGACAATGCCGTGGAAGATATTATGATCCTGGTGGTGGATTGTGAAATGGAGACAGAGGAGAGGCTGAGGATTCAGGGGAAGTATCTGATGCCAACAGAGAGAATTGCAGGGAGAGACTTGAGATCCGGGTGCACAAAGGACACAAGGAGCAAGTTGAACCCAGGTAGGCAAAACCTTATACAGGGATTAAACTTCCACAAATGGAAGGCTAATAATCAAGAAGTAACTCAAGGAGAAACACAGGCAGCTTGACTCTACCACAAATCTAATCATCAAGCAAAGACTGGTTGTTGTCAAATAGCTCCTCAAATCCCCAGCAGTCTGAGGAAGGCAACTGCAGTCAGGTGTATGAGCTGCAGGATTCCAATCTCAGTTCAGGAAAATGCCTAAAAGATACAAACTCACACCCACACACCAGGCTCATGACACATATTGATGTGTTCCAGTAAATGTCAGAAGGGTCTTTGCGTTGCTTGTTTTCAGCTGTGCATTTTGCCTCATGACTCTCATGCTATCAATCTGTCAATCCTTTCTGTGTCCGGGCAGGGTGAGGTTTCCTGTGTTGTGTCAAATTAAGCTACTTTTGTCCAGACTCTGTCCGTTGTTGAATCATGACCACCACTGACATTAACAGATGCAAATGGGGGCTGCAGTTCCTGAAATGTTTCTTTGGTTCTTTTGTGACCTCCTGGATGAGTTGTCAAAGCACTCCTGCACTAACTTTGATCCCCAGAGGATTTTGAAGACATCAATAAATAAATATGACATTCCATTTCTTATTATTGTGGCATTTAGCGAATAAGAATAATGTAGGTAATTCTAACTGACCTAAAACAAGAGAATGTTGGTCTGATTTAACTTGTAAAAGTGACAATGAGTAAGTGGCTTTTTATTTAGGGTATTTAAACTTCTGGCTACAGCTGCATAGCTCCATATATTGCATTTTGCAACTGTCTATTGGGTGGGTTGAAGATGTGCTTAGGGTGTTATCTGCAGAGCTGTATAAGATCATAGCAGGCATCAAGTCAAAGTAAAGAGCCCTAGTGTTTGAGGTGAAACTAGTTCAATAACAGATTATTGTGGCATGTTGAGTTTTATGAGTCGCTATTCAGCAGGAATATTCAACAGTATTCTGTCCAGTCATTTAAGTTTTCGGCAAACGCTAGCTGATGCTAATACCCAAGGAGACAAACAAGTTCCAAAGCAGAGAGACTATTTTCAAAGCAGAAGAAACTTCTCAGCAGTGAAAACTCATTGTGAAGGTGTTAGCAGAGCTCTGAATGGGTAACACAATGAAGGCTAAATTTAGAAAGCTCCCACTGTGTCACTTTTAGTTGGTTTCCATAACCACTGCGCAGCAGGCTGTTGAGGAACTATTTATTTTCCTGCTGTGTGGATTGAACATTCTTTACTCTGGTCCTCTAAGGTAAGAGTAATAGAAGACTTATTTTCTACTAGACATGATATTTTAGTGTTGCTATTTTTAATACTGATGGTTCCACCGTTTATTTCATGTCCCCAGTTGTTTAGGCATTTTATTAACTAAATATGTATTTCTGTAAAAATAATAATACAACATTTAATATACAGAAGTGACGATAATGAACATGTCAACATTTCCTCAATAGATATAGTTCAAATGGGCTGACTGACAACAGATTCATGTAAGACATTGATACAAATGACAAAAATCAATGTTTTATTTTTTATTCCAAATGTAGGCTATATGTAATGACAGAAGAAATAAGCACTAAACACAAAGAAAAAATTTGCAAAAAAGAGAGAAAATTATCAAAACCTGTCAGTAGTGAGCCTACTCCCCATCAGTGCAAATTAATTCCATCTGGCTTAGTGTAAATTAATTGTCTATTAAAAGATTTTGCATACCGAGTATCTCATTAAAAGCATCTGCATCACTATCCAATGGTTGAAACAGGTCAGCTGTTCTCTTCAACACAGACCAGGCTGGGATTAAATGAAATAAATGCACTTCTCCATTGCCAGCTAAAACCAAGGGTATCATAGAAAGTAAATATAATTGGTATTTGGCCGAAAGACATGTTGTAATTAATATTTTATATGTAATTTTTCCAGATAAATTTTTACTTGATTTTGTTATCCGTTTTTGCATTCAAAGGAATATGACAGTTTATATCTTTAAATGTCTAACGTTTTCTTCCTGTCAAGAATTTATTAAAGATTGAGACGCTACGGTCTTTAAGTTCTGAGAAGACCATGTTGAGATCCAGGATCTGGATCTATTCATGCACACATACCAGCCATCATATACATTTTTTATGGTTCCCTTCCCCTCAGGTACATGTTATTTTTTGTGCACATTTTCATAAACTATCTTTCTGAGCTGGACATTCAAGTAAAAAAAAAATTTAAGTCATAATTTGAAGAAAAAACATCACAATTTGCTGTTTATTTTTCAAACAGACATGCTCCTTTTGTAAAATGTGGTGCTAATAAACCTTTGCTTTTACCTTCAACTTAAAGTAATCATAACCTGGTCACTGAAGCAGAAAACTGACAGATCAAATAAAGCCCTGACTTGATTTTCCCTACAACACAGCTGGTTTCCCCTGAAAAGACCAATGACCAACAGTCATTTAATAAAAACCTTGTGATTATGTTCCACTATCAATTATTGATGGCGTGTGAGGCTGGTTTCGTCTGGATCAATGCTAATGTTGCCTCGGCTGGGACATGGTGCTTCTGAGAAGTAGCTTTGTAACCTGTGGTGACTGGCTGTTGTTTTGTTGGAGCATCAGCAGGTGGCTTGCGTCCTTGGGCTTTTGTTGCTTGTGAACTTGAGCCTTTTTGGCACATCAGCAGATTCCCGGGAGACTTCAGTGATCTGGCTCAGTTTTCTGCCCTTAGATCTAGTTGCATCATGACCGGGGTGTTTGCATCTTTTAGGCCAACGCTTTATGGGCACACATCATGGGCGTTGGACAAAGACGCTGAATCTTTTCACATTACGTTTGTCCATCTCCTTTTTAATAAAAAGAATATCGATCCATATTTCACTAGCAGAGTAAAATACTCTGCTAGTGAAATATGATCTCCATTTTATACAGGATATTCCAGATGTGGTGTGATGATGGAGGGCTAGCTGTCAGACTTGTGAAGATCAGGACAGCAAAATTGTACTTATTTCCAGGTTAAGCAGGTCCACATTCACTCTCAGGTACAGTGATGATCAATACATCTAAAGAGTTTCAACAGCAGTTTGTTACATGCCTTTTTTCTTAACTTGACAAGCAAAACTACCTCTCAGTGACAAGTATGCTTGTAATGAGCTGCCAGCACCCACACCAGCTGCTATTAAAATGAAAACATCTGCTCATTCGGGAGTTACTTTTGAACCTTTAAAACTAGGCCAGGTGGGTTAATTATAGGTTTGAAAAGTTGAACTAAATATATACTGCACCAAAGCCAGGCGTTCTACCTCTCCCTACTTATATATGAGTTTTTGTGCAACAGAAGATTTAGCTTCTTCAGAGTGTATGATTGTATGACTTGATTCTATGAGTGTATGCCTTCTGAGTCCTTATTATAGACATGCATTAGACTATAATTCACTCTTGAATTTAATGCAGGCACGTCTATGCTTCCTTATCATTAGTGGCGCAGAATGCTATTCAAAAAAATATACTTCACAATCCAACTACCAACAGTTTCATAATAAAGAGGCCAAATGCACCAAGACCTAGTGCACACCTTATTTTGAGTGCAGGTTCAACTGACAATGGGTGGTTAAACCTGATCTCAGTGCAGCAAACTTTTATAACAAAAGACATAAGAAGCACCATTGAAAATACACTCCAAAACTATCTCTGCCATCTCCAGGTGATTTGTTGGTTGCAGCCAGGGGGGAAGAAATCAGCCTACCTTTGTTTCAACCATGACTTATCAAGCAAGGTACTCACAGATCTGCATCGCCTCACTTGTACAGAGACAGGACGGCTTCATGGGTAAAGCAGGTGACGTAGTAGTGATGTGAGGTTTGTGGGGTCAACCAAACATAAAAATCATTTCAGCTGAGAAGAGTAAGAAATTAAGATATATCATTTAAGTTCACAAAAACAGGATTGCTACACTAAGCTTGTCTTAGTGTAGCAAAAGAATATGAGGAAGATCCCAGTGTTTACTTATGGTGCCAACATTGATAACATCCTGTCACTTTAAAAATAGCATGTTTATGTCTGATCAATTATTTATTCAACCTAGGAATTAGAGTATTGTAAAGAATAGATAAAAAAACAGCAAAAATAAAATGTAAGGAACACATTCTTTCAACCTTCAAAGCTCCAATAAAACCTTGTTTTAAACAAGTCACACAAATGATTTCACAATATCAATGAACCAGTAATGCTTTGTTTTCTTGTCCCACTAAGCTAATTGTCACAGTAAGGGCCCTTAAACACACTTCAATTGCTCATTTGTTTCCCTTTCAATGTTTTGTGAACATGTATCTTTGAACATCTGTTTAACACTCCCCTTCTCTGCTGCTGCTGCCTCCACAGCTCACAGGAATTTTTCAGTCTCAACTGGGTAAGGATGGGGGCCAGTGTTTGTAGGTCACAACAAACACTGGCCTTGTTAACAGAACATGTAAACAAATAGACACATACCCAAGCCTGAACTAATCAGAAAACCAATTACACCCCCATTTTAAAAAGGCTCCACTGCACTGCTGTGAGGATGACAAGTCATTTCCCACTCTTATGTTTCTTTTTGCACAGCATCCAGATGAGGAGATTAATGATGTGTTTCAGGGGGATTTACAAAAGCTACCTATCAAATGCATTGCTTCAACCTGTCATCTTTGACAACAGCAGACCCACTTTAAGGCAGCCAGACATGAATTCAATTCCTGTTTCAAACCATTGTTGTACACAACGCTCCTCCTAGTTGAATGTAATATTACGGAAAGACAGAATAAGCATTTTGCTGGTCCTTCATGACTTGCTGTCGTGACAAACATTTATGGTGACATTCTATAGTGAGACCTGTGCCTCTTTGATATGATCTGTTTATTTGTTGGTTGCATGTCATTTCTTTGTTCTTTTCCTGGGTGAAGTTGGTGTTTATGCTTGTTGAGGTCTATAATTCATTTTCAGAATGATCATTCAGGAACAGATTATGAATTTTAACTTTACCGCAAACATATCAAATGCAAAATGCTGCTTGCACTTACAAGCAAGCAGGGGTATAAATTATTTATACCCCAGGCAGATTTAGGCTGAGTAATCTTTTTTTTTTTTCATATATCTTCTGACTTCATGTTATAGTAACATTTTGCAAAGGCTCAACCATAATCGTGACCTAAATATGATAAAGAATCTATTTTTTTTCTACATAAAACTTAGGGGAAAAACACATTTTTTTTTTCAAAATGTAATTCCTTTGACATTGTTTTTATTGTCTTTGGAGAGAACCCCTTCTCATCAGAAATAAACCTCTTCTGATTCATAAAATATATGTAAATCAAAATGTCAATCTGAAACAGCTTGAATAATCTTGGGTTTAGCTATTCTTCTAATCTGCTGCTGTAAGAAAGGACAAACAGAAGTCAGAAAATGATTCCACCTTCTAACATGGTTTACTACAGAGACAAATGATATTTAAAAAGCTGGAGTTTCACTTCAAAGGACCTAAGTTTCCCCTCCTCTTTCCCATTGATAGTTGGTGATTTTTTTCCTCTCCTGGGGCTGCCACCTTATCGTGGTGGAGGGGTTTGAGTGTCCCAATGATCCTAGGAGCTATGCTGTCTGGGGCTTTATGCCCCTGGTA
>NW_006799985.1:1223385-1283799 GCF_000485575.1 Poecilia formosa | reverse complement strand
TTTTTTTTTTTTTTTTTTCCTTTAAATTGAATTTTTTGCGCTCTGCAGGGAAAAAATAATTTTTTTGGAAAAGGGGTTACAAATTAAACTCCCCGTCCACAACCTGGCTGTCTTCTGCTATGGAGACGGGTTCCATTCACTCGCCAATATGTTGCCTCATCATCCAGTATTCCAGGTGCTGTCCCATAACAGGGCAACTTTACTTAATCTTTGAAGTATTTTTTACAGCATATTTGTCTGTAGCCAGATGCGTGAGACGAACACTTGATTACATGCCTCAGGTTTGTCAGCTTTAATTTGCCAACATGACTTCAGAGCAGAGTTCAGTGGCATCTGGCCGCACAGCTGCACACGCGTAATTGCTTCTGCAATTAATTAGCAGCAAAGAGCAGACATAAACATTATGCATGCACTTTGAGGGGGCTGGGATAGGTGGGACAGCTTTTATTGTCCACATCTTTGGAGTCTCTGATCTATTGTATATGTCATGTCCATGCCCATATTTATTTCCAAAGAAATCTCTAGCATGATACTAGACAGAAAAACAGCTGTAGAATCATTCTGTTAATCTGTCTTCTGGTTCTAAAGGTTTCTGCTGAGCTTGAACATTGATTTGGTTCAACATCCTCTGTGCAAAACTGACAGTTGTATAGTAAATATAGTCAAAATAACAATGCCTCATCTTTAGGATCAACTTTTTAGAATATGATAAATGAGCAGTAAGTTGGAAATATCTGGGAAGTGATTGAAGCAGAAAATGTCATCCTAATACAACAGTTTGTAGGCGTGATTCTGACTGTTTTACAGTCAAACAGAAGATAAAAAAATATCAAGGTAAAGAGAGCAAATGTACATTACTAGCTTATAGCAGACTCCAAGTGTCATTTAAATATTAAAAGAAATCTTTTTGGCTTTGTTTTTTTAATCTTTCACAACATGTATTGCTATTTCATGGATGTGTTGTGCACTGAAACAAAACTGCATTTTTCTTGTCTGTAGAACACTAATGAAATCTTCAGTCACATATCAAACAGCACTTTGCAAGGGAGCAGCATCTGCCACATTTCTTGACAACAGCAGGAGTTGCATAAGAAAATCAGTGTGATTCCAGCAATGTCTCTTCTACAGCCAGTGTTCAGTCTCACTGATAATCAAGTTTTACTGACCATGAACGGTGGTAGTCTCCAATTCTGCCATTACTGCTTTGGGTTTTAAATCAGATATGCACTACAGCATCAGGACATAGATTTCAGCAGATACTCTTTCAGTTTGAATGAAAGGCTGCTGGCAGCCGTTGGATTTATAGACGTCGCTGTAAATCCCAAGGAAAAACAGAAGTACAACAGTCTGTTACTTGCAGGAGCACACGCATATGTTTTTGCAAATAATCCATCGCATTATCTAAGGGAGAAATGTTAGCTCAAAACACGCGTTTCTAGCAGGTCATTATCACGGATCTTTATGGAAGCCCGCATAAATTCACAAAATGCATTATAGCACAAGGAGAGATTTTTTTTTTTTTTATTGAAAATATTTGGTGACACAATGCTTCTGAATGCTTACAAACTGTATTGTTTAATTTCAGTTACCAAAGGTTACTATTTTATATATTTGCAAACTGACTACAGTAGTTGTAATGTAATGTAACTAAAACATATGGCAGAGCGCTATGAGTGCTGTGAACCACAAAAAATTGCTTCAAGGTCAGGAAGCAAGAATTAATCCACATTAATTCATTAGAGGGGGCAGTTTTACTCCAAAACTATATAAAAGGTGCTCCTAATTACAAGGTGCACTGTCATCTTTTGGAAAAATTACGACGGCCCAGAAAATACGGTACAGTGAACTCCTGCCTTTTCACAATTTAGTATCAGCAGATTCACCTATCAGCAGATTTTTCTGTGAAATTTTCACGGATCCTTTTGTAGAATGCATCTAAAAAATCTGAAATAAATGCAGCCTGGGAAGCTAAAACATGTAGGTGCAATGCTACTTTACACACCAATGGCTGTAATTTGAAAAGCAGCCAATCACAGAGTGCAATTTATTTTCCTTGGCACTGTTTGGCTGTAACCCCAAGGAAAAACTGTAGATAGTAGGTTTTGCGGTGCTGCCAAAACTGTGTCCATAGTACTTATTAAGGTCTATTAAGGCATATTTAAAGTTTGAACTATTAAGAAAGGATGTTCTAAGCATTTGTAGAGAAGGCCTCATGTATTAGAAGAGTTCAGATTTTTGCAGGCAGCTGTGGTCCCCAACTCCCTGAATACTAGGGATCCAGTGCATTAAGATAGTAGGATCATGACACACTGGGTGCAGGAAAATGTGTTTGGCTCCAGTGTCATGTACAAGATAATCAGTTTAAGAGGTATGCACTAGTGACGCCTTTCTTCTTTGAATGTGAATTTTAAATCTCTAAATATTTTATCTCCAGGCCGATGCTAAATGGTCTTAAAGGACCACGAGGTCTCCATCCATCCTTCCATTATCTAACACTCTTATCCTGGTGGGGTGCTGGTGCCTATCTCCAGAGGTCAACGTGCCAGAGGCAGGGTACACCCTGGACAGGTCACTAGTCCATCACAAGATCACAAGGCCTAGTAATAACAAATATCTAAAACATGGCAAATGGGTTCTAAAGTCAGAAAAACATGAAAGGTTGCGACCTTGTTGCTTGTTGGGCTATAAACACATTATCTGGTTGCCTGTCAGTACATATGAAATCTGTTCCTATTTGTATTTTTCACCACTTCTTGCAATTTTCAAAATCAAAAAGAATTTGAAATTATGCATGACTAATTGTAACCTTGAATAGTGAATGTGTTCAATGTTAAAGGATGGATGGATGGGGAACTGACCTGTCAAAAGTAGCATAATAAAACTTACAGAATATGTATTCATATAATTAAACTTTGTGTAACAGATCATAACAGAACAGTTTCTTGATTCCACAATTGAAATAACATAAGTTACGTCAAAAATACAATAACCAGCTTTGATAAACAAATGTATATTTACAGACACATACACACAAGCAATCATCCAAATGCTGTCAACCTTATCAGTTGCTTGTACATTAGTCCTACTTTTAATTAATATTCTGATCAACACGGAGAAGAAAAAAAATTAGATGCCGTTTTTAATTAATCCATGCAAATGAAAAGTAATCTTTATCGCTTGTATTATTTGAAGGGGCGATTCATATCAAGAGCAAAAGTGTGGTCTACTCTCTTAAGAAGCTGTTTCCCAAACATTTTAAAACATAAACTTTGTTTAAACTGACAATTTCAAAAACACCCCCATCTTGTTTATTTTCCAAATACCAGACCGCAATTTATTTGAGGCTCTTGAGGACTGAAATCTCTCCTGAGTTGTCTTGATAATAAATCATGTATTCACACCCACTCTTTCCAGGGAAAGTAGTTTTACTTTAATGTTTACTATTTCATCTAATATTTTAACAGCTGAACACTACAGAAAACTAAAGTGCAAATCCCTCTTATGTTTTCGTCTCAACAGTAGCCCGTGTTTCTCACAGTTTATATTTTTGAAAAACATGGTGTTTCTGGGAAACACCATGTGTTCCTTACTTTTTGTGAGGTGAAAGGTGTCAATACAATACGTTTATCCAGCCTGTTAAGTCTCTGATCCACCTCAGGAGGTAGTCCCCTCAGTTACAACAGCCAAGATATTGCTACAGATTGAGTGAAGCATACAAAATATAATCCATGAGTCCAGACAGAAAGCTCTGCAGCATCTTCAGCTTCCTTCTCGTCTGAGAAATATTTTGGAACAAGACGAGATGCAGATTATAATATTGTTAAGGAACACAATGCAAAAGATGGTTTCAACATTGCAGTATGGAAACTTGCAAGTTACAAAATATGCAAGTAGCATCAGAATCTGAAGATGTTGCAATGGAGCCAACGGAATCATTTATCTGCAGCATAAATATTTTTATTAATATTAGCCATTCAAGTCATCTGGATGTGTGGCATTGATTATATAGAATCAAACAAACTGTAGACTCTCAGACAACCTTAATCATGACCTCATGACCCAGTGATAATTTGTTGGACCAATTCCTACATAGAGTACGTCTATACCTGTGCAGTAGAGAGAGATAGGTTCTGGTATGCACCCTGGGCGAGCTAAGGGAGAGGCTTTTTCCCAGAGATCTTTCCAAACAAACCATTATACTTGCTTGGAAATTTTCAGATAGCCTGATTGGGCTATTAGAGGCTTTTAGCTTTTTTTTCCCCTCAATATTTTGAGCTCTGGCAGACCTTGGAATGACTTTGCTGATTTTTTTCTAACATCTATGAAGATTGGCAGCTGTCTTAAACGTTTCCACTTGTGAATAATCCACATTTAGTGACTTTGAAAAGCATGGAAATAGCCTAACAACTTTTCTGACATGAACGGACAATAAGAAATGTTTCCCTGGCATTATTGGCAGTGTTTTTCCAGACACATGGCTCAGGGCAGCAAATTTAAAATATTTACCTTTCACAGGTGCCGACGTGCAATCACCTTCACTTAATCATTAACTTCATTTAATTTGAATTATCTTCTTACTTTTGATTCATTTCCTGAAAAAAAGTAGTAGTAGATGTAACTTAATAGACACAGTAAAAAAATGTGTTATAGGTCATATTTGTTCCATTCACTTCATTTGATTGATGGATCGATTGGTATTTAGTCACCCTTACAACAAAAATGCATTGTCTGGATGTGAAATAGGAATTAATGACAACTGCTAACTAATTAGCTTCTTAAAGTCATGCTCCACTTCATACGCCAGTATTTTATAACTAATTGCTGTCAATTCAAATACAATATCTAAATAAGAAAGAACAAGACCTTAAAAAAAAACACTAATCGCTTAAATAACCAGAGTACTGTTCCCTCCTAATCAGAGAAATAATACATTACGAACATTTGTGAAACATGTCACAAAACAGTTGAAGTCAATAGTCTGGTTCTGCCTTGTACGGTTGGGGTTTACCACATTTTCACCCAGGGAATGAAGCACTGAAGAGATTTTCAGCTTGGTGTTGAGTGACTCTTTAAAACGGAGCCTGGGGCTGGCTGTGAGCAAACTGACAACCTTCTTCTTCCTGCATGTCTTTTTCTCATTACTCTTCCACAGCTTGTATATAAGCAAGACGTCAGAATAGATTTTTATGCATCACAGGAAAAGAAAACGGGAACATTATTTTATGGTGCTTTTATTAAAAGATTGTATCTACGGTATTAGGGATTCTTTGTCAAAATGCCCAGTGTTATCCAAAGATGTTAAAGGTTCAGAGGAAATAACGAAAACAGGCTTGAAGCAGACATTTGAATAAAAGTGTTGACATTTAAATCACTCTGCCTTTCCAACCTGATGTGATGTGTAGGAATACATTTATCTCTCGGATGCAGAGATTTTATACAATTCCATCATAAGTCAGTTTTACAGCTTAACTTTGAACCAAAGCCCAGAAGGCAGTGACTAGAGTGTTTGCAGTTTTCTTGCAGCTATAAACAAGAAATACTCATGACATCAGCTAAGAAATCCACGAGATAGACTGCCGAGTCACAACACTTAGATTTATTTTGAAAAAGTAAAAAATAAAGCTTGGTATATCGTAATGTATAAATGTGTTTTTTCCCCCCCCCAACCTTTAAAATGTATTTATATTAATAGATTCTATTGTACAGTAGGTCTCTTTGAGGCAAGGTCAGATGTCCATGTGTGTTTGATTCCTATTCTCAGTTCATGGGGGGTGAATAATTATTGTCCATCATACTCAGTTTCTACAGTTACTCTGCACTGACAGCTGGCCCTGGCTTTGAAGAATGCATGGTGAACCTTTAGGGACCAGATTCGCTTTCTTACCAGAGAATAAAAAAGATCATCTCTCACCTTGTTTGACAGTGCTGTGATATGACACAAACACACAAAGAAGCAGTGTGTGGATGTGTAGCGAGAAATGATAAATGAGCTCCTTGTTTCTTCATGACTTCAAGTGGCCTGCCTTTATTCACACTCAGAAAATATTAGCAGCACAAAAAATTCAAAAGATTTGAATCTCTGTGATCACTTTTCATCTCAACTTGCACAAGTCTGTGTCTTAATATGTTTTTAAAGATACAGATGTAGCTTAACAAATTAAAATATAGTTGAAACGCTAATTGAAGTAGTATCCAAAAGTGATACTCGTATATAGATTAACTTTGCAAAGTCATATTTTAAGTGTTTCAGTCAACTTTGACGTTTATGATTTAAAACCTAAAATCCAGTTTCTCAAAAGAATTTAACAAAGGAACAATAAAAATGTTATTTTTCTTTTAGATACATAAATGTTTAAATCAAGACCTTATTATGGTTGTAAAATCCAGAGTACGTATCCAAAACAATAAGAGCAAGTCACAGAACATTATTAAAAATAGTTGGTGTTTAGAGTTCTGAAAGCATGCTCATGAAATATTGGGTGCACGGAAAAGTGTGGTGGTAAAAACTGCACTAGCAGAAATAATCAGTCCTGAGAAGATTCAGAAACAAAGCCAGTTCAAGAGCTTGAGGGATTTTCTCAAGGTGTGGACTGCATAATATCAAGGACACAAGCAATAACTGTCATATTTCCAGAGTCAAGCTATGGAGGAAGAGAACTGGACTTTTGCACAGAAGTCCAAAGTCCTCTTTTCAATAGGATGTGAATTTTACTTTTAATTTGGAAATCAAGTTTCCAGGGTCTGAAGGAGGAGTGGGGATGCACAAATTGCTTGAGGTCCAGAATAAAGTTTCATCAGTCAATAACAACTTGTACTGGAATTTTCCTGTATGTGACAAAAAAAAACAAAAAACTATTTATCTCTTAGTTAAAAACATATTGAGCTAAGAGGCGCTGTACAACAATTACACCCAGAGCATGGACACTTAATACACACAGCATTCAGACTGCTGTGCTTTTATGAGCAGAGATACAGTAGATGGTACTTTTTACCATTTGTAGTCTGAACTTCAGAGCAGTTTCTATCTGGATGAGGCTTTCACTGTGAAGATAGTCCAGTGAAGTTTAACATGCAAACCAGATTACTCCGAAGAGTTCAAGCATTCAACTACATGCTTACGAATGATCATTAGCCTTTAGGAGCTGGAGAAGAGGGATGCTTTTGTACCTTCCCCATGTTGAGAGGACAAGGCGTCTCCTCAAAATCCTTCCTTGTGCAGTTGTAAAGTTCAGCTGCATGTAACACACTTTGTTCTATCTAGTGTTTTAAAATTCCTGCCTTGTGCTCAGGTCTGCTGCAACATCTGAGACAATGTCTTGATACATCAAAACTTCTTAAAAACACTGACTAAATATAATTTGGTAAATAATTACATTTTCAACTAATGCTAATACTATACTTCTACAATAGTAACAATTAAAACCAATAATCATTTTATCCTGGCTATGAAAGAGTTTTTGTTGTTTTGAATCTTTCTTTGTACGGTTCAGAAAAAACATTGGTTAATCCGACTGCTCAAATATATAGTTCTGCTTTATGATTTGCTGTTTTACTTGTATAATACCATAATCCCGTTTAGCCCCTAACATTGTCCATGTTTAAGGTTTTAAACCCTATATGCGTTTGACACTCCTCGAGTAGTTCAATATTCTGTATAATATTAACATTTTTGTCAACCTGGGATTCAGATTTTCTGGCAGTAGTAAATGCTTTGAATATTTAACAATGTATTAAATAATGTATACATTTTCCTTTCCAAATTGAATACAAATAAATGCTTGATAATTACCGAGACGCTCCTGTTCAGTATGTATGCACATGTAATTGCTCAATTACAGATCATTCATTTGACATAGGTCTAATATTCAGTTTCACAAATATTGCATTTAGCAGAATTATACTACAAATAAAACAACCATAATTCAAACACACATACAGAATTATCCATCTAGGTATTCATTATCTAATACGCTTATCCTTGCAGGGTCACGAAGGGGGCTGGTGCCTACTTCCTGCAATCAATATGCGAGAGGCAGGGTGCACCTTGGGTGCCAGTCCAAACATTTTGTTTTTTTTTTATGGCAAACCAATTTTATTTCTCTCAACTTAACAGATGTCTGCATCAACAACAACAAAAAAATACATTTAAAAACAAACTTTCAATAATTACAAATATCTAGGAGGTAATTACTCCACTATGGATGATATTTTTACTGAGAATCACTCAAGTGGGCATTTATTGAACAACCTTGCAATCTGACAAAGTGAGGAAAGTATTCTTATTTGAACTCAAACAAGCTAATTGGAACTGAAACAGATATTTTTACTTAGAAAACTGATAATTATCCAATACGAAAAAAAATATTTAGAATTCTATTGTTGAATTTGAAAAAGGTAGTTACTGACCAAACCTTTTTGTGAACTTTTAGACAATACAGGATTCATCTCCAACATTCAAAAAAGTAGATATCGCAATCAAATGCAAACATCGTTACTGTACTTCGGTTCTTTCACAGCAGGAAGAGGGTGATGGCAGATAAATGGCTTTCAAACTTATTTCTCATTTGAAAAAAAAAATACTTTGGAGTTTACCGTCACAACGCTCTTAATGGTTTCAAATAGAGGCTCTACATCTTCGGAGTGGGACAATAATAGTGTCACTCAGTGCTTGTAGTTTGTTCCCTTGTACATAATGCAAGATGGCAAAAACACTTCAGTTCAGCAATTCCCTCCAGTCCACTTGTCACTTTCTCAAAAACATCTACAGCATCATGTAGTGTGATGCGTCATGACCCAACTTCAAGGACATTCGATGAGGATGAGGAGCACACCATTATTTGATTCTGAAAGTTGGTGTTCACATGGCTAACTTATTTGAAAAATCCACAATTTTCCGATGGCTGGAGGATGCAGCATGAAATTGTGTTTGGGTTTTAAGTGTCTATTAGAGAAGAGCTAAAAAAAAAAAAAAAAAAAAAAAGAAAGACTCCCAAAAATACTGCTCCCTGTGTTAAAGGAATAAAGGATCAACTCCTTATAGCAAAGAAATGAAAAGAGTAAGTCCCAATATTAGTTTCTCTCTGGAATTAAATCCCCAATTATGAGGGGTAGCACTCTCAGCATGATGTCCATGTTGCTATTTGCCTGAATGCAAAACCAGGATTTTTGAAACGTGACACAGTAGTATGTCTCGTGCTTGTCGCAAGCAGTGACACCTGTTTCGCAATCAGTGGACTGTGCTGTGTGCCGACAGAAGCTCTGCTCTATATGCACTGTACTTTTGTCCTGAGGACCTACAAATGAAAGGGGACCTGTAATAGTTCTTTAGAGGTCAGATGTAAAGGCTTTTGTTACAGAAACAGACAAAATAACATATGGACCTGCTCTGACCTATGCTTAGTGGAAAAGAGGCAAATATGTAACACATTAAAGGCAAACACTACAATTTTTATTTTGTTACAACAGAGGTCATGTCTTCAAACATTAAGGTATTTTTTCCTCTGCATGCATTTGCAAATTGTAATCATCTTTTTTTTCCTGTTTTTGGAGTAATAGCTTCTTTCTTGTCGAGTGGCTTTTCAGGCCATATCAGTACAGTATGTGTTTCACCGAGCATAATGAAACTTTCCAGATTTGTCGTTTGTATTCTGAGGTTGATTCGCACATTTTGCAACAAAAAGCTAGGACAAAACCCCCAGTTCTTTTCTGAATGATTGCTGGACAATCCCATTGTAAACTTGAATATATTTGTATGAATAATAGCTGAATGTAACACTTTCAGAGACACCTCCTGAAAACTTATATTAGAATGTTACATCATCATCATCTTGGCTTTTCCAAGTTATTAAAAGTCATCATAACCTTTCTGTACATGAGCTCAAAATGTTTATAATAAACATAATATGAGAAAGTGTCAAAAAAAAAAAAACCGGTCACAATGTCTTTGTGACCATGCTCAAAATATAATTTCATTATATTCAAGAGAGGCCTAATAGTTATTTTCAAATTAGTTTATTTTTTAGGCAGGTTTCTTTAGATTACAAAAAAAATCCTTAATATTTTGAGGTTCAGACGGCGTTATTGATGAGTAACTTGGAAAAAAAAAGGGGGAAAGGCAGGAAGACCATGAGCACATGGTTCCATGTTTGATGCAGTCCGCTCAGCAGCGCTGAAGACTGAAGCCTCCATATATGGACCTCCTGCTCTACCACTGAGCCAGGAAATAAAAACTTTAACTAGTCATCAATATTGCTACTTTTTATCTTTCCCTTCAGCCAATTTTTCAAGAACATTCAAGTATCACTTTAACCCACATCTTTATGACAAATGAATAGGTTTTAGCTTGAATTGTGACTGTGCTTTGCAGGTGACTGAGCTGAGACGACTTGTCCAGTTTTTCTACTCAGGTGTTGTTACCGAGTGAGACTTTTCCATCCAATTTTGTGAGTGTTTGACAGGACTTGTCACCTCCTGTTAGCTTCAGCTGCACGATATCAGGTCAAGCAAGGATGTCAGAGAGGACGTTGCCCTGTCAGGTCTTATTTCACTCTACGCATTGGCAAAAGTAAGCATAGGGTGATAGGACAAAGATTAAATCTGATTTATGTTTATGTTTTTGTTTGTCTGCTGTTTAGAATATATGCTGAAATATTGATTACGCAGTATCGAAGTATTCCTACATTTAAATTTTTTTTAATTCTCAGAATTTTTCTGAGATTAAATCTCATTATACGTGTTATATTGTCATTTTTTTATTTCTCAGCTTCTACAGCCCTCAAATTCTTTACAAAAGAGGGTATGTTTAGTGCAATTTGTTTTGTGTAACTTTGGGCACACAATTATCCAAATATAATAGTTTTTCTTCTTCTTCAGCTGTTTTTCCCCATTTCTCAGTAGCTGATCCCACATTTTTGTCATCAGCAGCATTATTAAGAAATTGCATTAAAGAATTTGAGTGGGTTGTGCTAATTCGATCACTGGCATTTAACAGAGAAAACTTGCAAGATGCTTGCATTTATTACAATACAATACATCAGGGGGAAAAACATAATATTTATATGTAAACATAAAACAATAAAACAAAATGAACAGCACTAGTACACTGTGCTCAACTCTGCCAGAATAAATAAAAGATCTAAGCAAATAAATAAAAAATTTATTATCATTCAACTCTGGACATACAGTGCTTTGAAAAAGCATTCATACCACATGAACTTGTTTGCTTTTTTCTTGTTTAAATCACAAACTTCGTATTTTATTTTCAGCTTGTGATAGGCAAGGTGGAACAAAAATGAGAACTGATTTTTTTTTTTTTCCAGGAACTTGGGGGAAAAAAATAAATAAAAATCGCTGTGCATATTCACCCCCTCTCTGATACCCTGAAGTGCCAAAGTAAGCAGAGTCCCTCTGCGTGTAATTTAACCTGAGCATAAAAATGTTGTTTTATGACCTCAGAGGTTTTCTAGAGAATAAGAAGCTGTTTGGTCTTCAAACAACATGAAGACCAATAAACACAGCAGACCAGTTCTTTAAAAAGCATTAGTTTATGAAACACTATCTTATTCTGAGGACATATCAAGAAGCGCCGTTATATCCCTCCAAAATGAAAGGAATAAGGCACAATATAATCCTTTCGCAATACTTCTTAAGTGGACAAGGTGACCAGGCAAAAGGCCAATGGGAACTATGGAGGAGTTGCAGAGATTACAGTTCAGGTCATAGAATTTGTAGACTGAACTAATGTTAGTTGTAGACTCCACAAATTAGTTTTTATGGAAGAGGAGTACATAAAAGCCACTCTTAAAATAAAACAATTGAAGCAGTGAAGCTCTGTTTGCAGTTGGACAAACCATGCAAGACAATCCTGGACAATCCTTTCAGCAGCATACCCCTAAACATCCCAGGGTGCTACAGTGATGTGGTTTGAATTAAAGCAGGTTGAGAATTGTCTGAGACCTAATGCTGATTGAAAATCTGCAGCAAAACTTGAAAATTGATGTTCATAGATGTTCAAAGACATAATTTTCCTGGCACTTCACCATTAAGCTCAACTGTTTGTTGGTCCATAACCATTCCAACGAAGGACTAAATGTAAAGAGATCGAGGTGGTATGGATATGTAGGATATTGTGAGTAAAAGTCATAAAGCTGTTTATTGTAAGCTGGTGGATAATTCCACAAAGGTTTGAAGGCAAATCATCAAAACAACCAGATTTAATTTTTGTTTTAAGGCTTAGATTGTGCTGCAAGTTTAAAACAACCAAATCATTGGAAAGGGGAATGGTTATAATTGGATGGAAATATATATATATTCAGAGCCAGTCTATTGAATTCCATTAGAATGTATGGTGACAAATAACCCAAGAGACAATTTTCCTCTGAAGAAATAGGTCACAGATTCAATTACAGTCACCGAAGCATGGACTCAATCTATCATGCCAAATTAAGTGCATTTTAGCAACCTACTTCTCTCTGAGAATTTTATAGACACATTCAGCCGAGTGAGAACGTTCCACTTAAACAAAATTATTTCAGAAGTTAATTTTTCCCCCCTTCTCTGAGTATGTTTAAATAGTTTAAAAGTTTTTTTTTTTCCCCCATGGCATTTGTGGCCTTAATTTTATCTAGCTGAAGAGGGCTTCACTTTTCTCTAATGCTGATTGAAGATCTTCAAAAGATGCCCATTGGTGTTTATTTTGCCAAGTTACAATTCACTGTTTTATATATTCAGTTTTTCTTTAGTTTTCTGGAAACTACACAAATTATTGTACATGTAAAATGTTATGTAAATTAGTACCCATTTCAATGCTTTTCGAAGGCATCCTTCTCTTCTGAGCTGAGCAGGAGCATATGATGAGCTGAGGTGGCTCACATCCATATGGCTGACAGCAAAGAGGAATAAAATAAAATGCATCTTTTCAAGAGGTTCCAACATTTCGTAAATTGATTCATTTTTATGACTGAAAATTCCAAGGTCTTTGTGCTGTTTAAAATAAATAAAAAAAACAAAACATGTTCTGTTTTTACATAATTTGCATACAATATTCTGTCATTTCAATCAAGGGAAAGTGCTCCCAGTTTTTCTAAGTCACTTTAGTGCATTTCTTGAAACATTCTCAATATTTGCATAGCAGCAAATGCATTTCTCAAAACAGTCTGTACAAACGGCAAAACTCCATGGATTATCTGCAAATGCCAGTCCCTTTTTCTAATTCGATATTTCATCTCTAAAATGTACCAATGAACATGTCGGTGCCTCAGAATGACAAGTCCTTGTTTTGTTGTGTATGTAGAAGACGGTCAAATTGCTTAGTTGTGTTGTCAATATAGTAGTGCACTTTTGAGGGATGTTCTGTTGTAAACTATGGCTAAAGCTTTGATGACAAGTTCTGTAAATTGTATTTCTGAGATCAATGGCAAGAGACTGGGCAAGATTCGGATTTACGCCTTTACTGTAATTTGTTGACAGACTCAATGTGAGGCTTAATGTGATAAAGGAAAGATAGCACTGTACCAAAACGACAGCACAAAGACAAAACAGAAACAAGTAGAAATGGGAACATAAGACAATCTCCTGAAAACTTCCTAAGCTTTCCACCTCCATGCTGGGAAAACATTTTCATTGGGATTAAGGAATGATGAGTAGGCCAAGACGTACACTCACACATTAATGAACCTGTTTAAATCGATGAAACCAGGAACATCAGAAATATAGTTTTAGCCACAGGAATACTTTTTCTTTATTACTGAAAGAAAGAAGCTGAATTAAAGACAATTGTAAGATATATTGAGTTAGGTCACAAATAATATGAAGGACTTTTAAGAAAGCTGTTGCTAAATCATTTCTGTTCCACAGTGAAATTTTAGTGGATTTCTATTTCCAGTTGAATTTGTTTGACACGTCCCGAGTCTATACTAGTTTGAAGCTGTGAGGCTCTAAAGATGCTTTTTGATGTAGAGCATTCTTTGAAACAAGTACGTGACCCAAGCACTTCCCAGTCCAAATTGAATGGATGAAAAGCTCCATAAAAGACGTCTGCATGCAGCTTCCCTGCAGAGAATCAGCTGAAATGACATTTGAAAATACTTTAAGGGAAAAGATAAAATGTTTTGTAAATGGGACTGTGATAAAAAAAAAAGCCATTTCACAAAAGCATGCAGAGTCGGTTGACACAGAGAAAAGGTGATTTATCTACAAGTAGCACTCACCTCAAGATCAAAGCTTTTTAGTTTTTGCTGATTTTAAAATGAGGTAAATCTGCTCTTTTGTCAACATCTTATCGCTTTATAGGACAAGCCAAGTCTTTTTCTTTATGCATGCATTCAAAATAGTGGCTGGGATAGAGAGGTGAATAAGTAAAGACAGTCTACAACCCTTTAAGTGACTCTCCATGTTTTCACCCAAGAAGCCTTTCTCATGTTTCATCTGATTGAAGCTGCCATTGTGTTCAAGTAGAAAACAACAGTGACAGAAATACTTTTTGGAACTACATTTGGCACTTTTATTCTGTTCCAATTGATTTCAAACTTTACTATCCCGTGCTGGATATTCTCCTCTGAAGAAAGCTCCATAAAGAGGGCTTTTAATAATTCATGATGCCAGATTTAGATTTGTGCCTGACTGCTCAGAAAATGAAATTTCCCCACAATGTTACTTTGCAGAAAGCTGTGCAAGGATCATCTTTTTTTTTTTAATCTGATGTAGAGTTCAACAACTTTTTTGCAGAGAATGATTTATTGTTTATCACCTACCACTTTATAGTAACACACCGCCCACTGAAGGATGAATTATATCAAGTATATGATTTCCTCTATTAGTATGACTTATTACAAAAGCCTGCTTATTCAAGAAATGACACAGCAGTAGATGTTTAATAAAATGGGAATTTCTATGTAATCGAAGCTTCAAAGGAGCACAAAGACCACACTCACTCTTCACATCATGTCAGCATGAACTGCTTTATGGCCACACAATACATCAGGGACGTTATCTTAGACATGCACCTTACACTCTTGCTTGCGAAAATGTCGTTGCTTTGCAAAAAGCACTCTAAAGTGTACCATCACTTATCATTGAAGAGTCACCTTAATACTTTATGCTATTGTATTATGTGGACAAACTTGTTTGTACCAAGATGCATGCCTAATACCTTTGTTGTCCACTTTGTGCTGGATCATTAATCAGATGAAAGGGTTTGCTGTTACTGATATTCTATCTAGATGTTGCAAAAGTGCATCTTCCCCATTTGGCCTAGTTACATTTTAATGAAATGAACATGATCAAGAAATTGTTTGCAGCATCAGGTTCTAATGCAATGTAAATGGAGCAAAATAATCTGCAGTGAGTAATGTCTGTGTATGCATCATGCATTCAGTGTTTGCTTTTCCTTGCATGCAAAGTATTACCCAGGTAATTGATTTTGCAAGGTTCATTAGGCACAATTTGTATATCAGATGGGCTGGAAAAGAGAGTTGTTGATTAGTTAGATCTTGCGTTTGAAATTGCTTTTTTCTTTTAAGAAGAAAAAAAAAAGCATTCTTATCTCTGTTGCAAACCCTAATGGTGCCTACCTTTTTAGTCTTTTTGCTTTAATAAAGTAGTGCTGGTGAATCTCAACAACTTGCTTTGTATTCAAGGATGCTTTGAAGCATTTCTTTCCTTTGTCCATAGGCTCATAAAAGGAGAGGGAATGCTTTGGTTTATCAAAGGTAAAAAAGGTTGTTTTGGCTTATAAATAGAGAGACCCACACAATTCACTGATGTGCAGGAGTGCATGCATTTAAGAGAGTAGCAGCATTTTAATCTCTTTTCAAGACCTGAGCAAAATAGCTGGCAAAAACTTGCCTTACATGCCCTAAAGTGTTCCACTGGAATTTTACATACACATAAACACTGGCTAATGTTTTCAAACATTTCTTACTGTTCCCCAAAAAAGCTATAAAAAATACTTTATAGATAACTTAAATAAATATGTGTGTGTTTCAATAAGTTTCTGAGACTGAAAGTCCCTTTTACAAGCAACAACCTTTAACTGGGTCTTAATTATACTTTTTATTAAGCCCACATAATTAAAATGTTTAATTACTGATCTGATTTAATATTCTCATTTTTTCATTCATGAGAATATTGTCATGTTTTTATTCACTATAAGCTGAAAATCATCTATTCACCCAGTTCCTGAACTCTGAGGAAAACTATCACAAGTAATTGATACAGCATTCAATATGTTCGTTTCTAGTCCACAATTGCTATGGACAATTTATTAGTGCTACAAGCTACACATATAATATTTTGTTGCATTTACTGTATTATTTTTTTTTTACATTTAGAAGAGTGCTTTTAACTTAAACATTTCTGACTAATGATGAAAGCAAATTTTAAGTCAGTCTTCCTCGTATGTGTGTATTTGATTGTTTTTGTTTTTTTGCAATAGCATAGAAGAGAGCATACCAACAAGCAACCTTCTTTGGTGCATTGATACTCCCACAGGAGCTGAGTTCATTTTTCGAAACCAGAGTCTCACATAGTCACTTGTGACAATATGTTGTCATCCTGGATCAACTGCGGTTCTTGGTAAATTGACATATTTTAGATTAAAGAAATTATTTTGTTGTCAACAACGTTAGATAAGATGTTTCACCTTAGGAGTCCAAATCTTAGAGTGAATGTACGCCCTATAAACATTAACCTCCTTTGGTTGTAGTTCTAACCAGAATTGTGCTCCTGTGTTGAAATCATCATATCACATTTCAAGCGTTGTTGCCCACAGCGAACCTGATTACGACTGCTTGTGAAATATGCAGCTTGGCTTTATTTCCCTCTGAGCTATTTTTGTCCGATCCTCTTGGCCACTTAGCAGTGCAGGTTAATTGTCTCCTCGTTTCAGCCTGTGCATGTGATTCAACTTAAAAAGAGACGTGATTACAAATTCAAATGCTAATTTCCTCTGAGGCACAAGAGGTGAAAATGCAAAAAACACATGCTGATAGTGACTATTTATATGCAAGGTTATTAGAATGAGGAAACAAATTAAGCAGACATCAATCTGGATTATGTGAACATGACAAACTGCTGGTGGGAGGGGCGTCTATTTAAATGCTGATGCTCATGTGAGAATGGGTATGAAATGGTAGTATTTTAACATGGTCATTAAAGCATAGCAGCACTAATGTACTGTCCAAAAATAAGAGAAGCCACCCTTGGATCCATGGACAGCAGCGATCCATTAGATAGGTCAGGAAAATGGTACAAAGCAAACTGCACACATCTGGGGGCAATGGATTGAAAGTAATTGTTCATATTTTGCATGCAACATGTGTATAAAATCATATTACCCCTGTGGCATTTTCATCTCACTGTCTGTTTGCTAATATAAGCTAACGATTGGAGAGCTGATTTCTGCACTGCCAGTGGCATGACACTAATTGGTGGCATGCACAGTGGCAGCAGGGTGTGATTTGGTGTTAGTGGGTTCTGGGGTGGTTGTTTAAATTGTTACCAACTGTTACCTGCAAGGAAACACAGACGCTGTCATTTGTGTTATTTGCTGATATAACAGAACACAAATGGGTTGTCTGAATGAGCAAAGATCCGCTGACTTAAACTGGCAAATTGGAATCATAATTGGAAATATTACATTGTAGTAATTCAGAAGTTAGACATGTGGGTTGTTTATACAGGGTTTCCCCCAGAAAACTTGCCAAGCCCGGTGGTCGGGGCGTCGAAGCGGTCCACCGGTGGTCCACCGTGTTTTTGTATTAAAAGATGTTAAGTTGACAGGAAATGTAAAAGTATTACTTTGTAATTATATGTTACGGGAAAACATCTCCAGTGAAATGCTATTTAAACTCACAACTAGTCTAAAAACAACAAATTTGCACTTCTGTTTAATCCAAATTAAGTCAGCGGCTCCATCAGGCCCCCCAAGGGCTGATAAACGCTAATATTATTGCCAATATAAACACTTTAAAACAGACCACAGATACATAAACGTAACACTTGTTTATTGAGATTATCAATGCTGTTAAATTTGATTCAATTGTTTAGGCATACATAAATTAAATGATTTTAAATTATTTAACATTTAAATACAAGATTTTAAGGAGCTGGCAAGTTTACTTTGTAAAACTTCAAAGAAGATTATTTATAGTTAGATTGTTTTGTTACCATAGCAACAATCTGATGCTGTGAGTTTAATCTTTGAATTTACAAATATAAATTAGTAAACTGTGATTATAACTTATTGCTTTTCAGGCGAGTCAATTAAACTACTCCCTTCTCCCATATTTC
The DNA here is from genome assembly GCF_000485575.1 of Poecilia formosa. Lineage (NCBI taxonomy): Eukaryota > Metazoa > Chordata > Actinopteri > Cyprinodontiformes > Poeciliidae > Poecilia > Poecilia formosa. The sequence goes on along the minus strand of NW_006799985.1, from coordinate 1,265,511 downwards.
ACTAAATCTAACACAGAAGCTGTTAGAGCTGTTGATATTATTAGCAACAAAAAGGGCCCCTAAATCAAATTCTGCTCAAGGCCTCATACAGCCTTGGACCGGCCCTGCATGATGAGGTAATCTGCTGCACTACGCAGAGATGCGCAACAAACGGGAGATTTAATTCAATGCTGCTAATGTGGCTTTAGTAACTCTTTCATTTTGTGTCTGTTGAGTTTTTAATAAGCGTCACAGAAACTATTCTGGTTGGACGAGTTTATGGGACGAGTTTCTCAGATCTTCGTGCGGCTGCGCACATTAACTCTAAGTAGACAACGTATTTGATATGGTTTGATTAATCATGTAACCGGAAAAATAATACTAAAAATAATATGAAAATAAGCATGATGCGTGACTCCGAGGAGAGCGCGAAAGCTCCTCACCGGGCTGAGCCTGCATGATCAGGTTAGCGCTGCTCATTATCCACAAACGCTCCGGCCAACCGGGACCACAGATATAAACTTTACAGGGAAGACAGACACAGAGCCACACACTGGGCAGCGTGTTGAGATGTAGACGGCACATATAATTGTTCATTCACAAAGATAAATCGTTCTCACCGCTCCACAACACGCACTTTTGAATTCGCTACAAGTTATTCCTGCGGTTCACATAGACCTGCGCAACCAGAGCTAATGCGGCAGGCTTTAAACTCTTACCCAGAGTTTCTCCAAAGGATGATAATTCCTCACAGTTGGTTTATGTAAATATCCATACAGGTCAGTCTGTGTCCAGTTTGAGTGAAAAGAGGCGCACGCGATCCGCGCTGAGGTAAAGCAGCAGGATCGCGAGGCAAAGCGCAGAGGCGCCAACTGTGTGATTGGTCCGCGTGCTGTCGGGTTTAAATAAGCTATAAACGTATCTATTATAAACCTATCCTTTAGGAATAAATCTGCTCTGCTAACGAGACGCTTGCAGCCCAGCTTTAGAAAAAATTGTATTTTATTTTTTTCTAGAAACGTAAACAAGCAACGCTTAGCCTGGCGGCGGGGCTAGTAAAGCATGGCGGGCCCCCAGGCTTATAATACACTGGGGGGAAACCCTGTTATGCATTTATGTTAGATGGTGCACACGTGCACACATGGCTCTCTGTGTCTTATTGGACCTTAGGCAAGGGACTGAAATACATACATGAAACAAAGAACTGGTTTAAAATAGGGAGGCACTGAAATGAAAATTTGGGCCAAAATTGACATCTGATTTTAATACTGCTGTTTTCCCGATAACCGATATCTACAGGTATTATATATGCATTTCTCTATGGTTTTGACACCTTTGGAAAGAAAATAGTCTGAAACAAATGGCTACAAGATAAAAAATGTTTTATGTTAATATCATCTTGGTTTTATTTACCAGACCCATATCGATATAAAAAAAGACTAATATCGGCCGATACTGATGTTAGTGCAGATCGTGCATCACAAATTTAAAAACTTAGCTCCAGAACCAACTCAGTTAACTTAATTTATCAGTCAGATCAGTCCTGTAAACATATTTATTCAGTGTATACCAATTAGGAAAATTGGTAGATGGTGTCAATAACTATAGCACATTGAAATCATTTGGAAACACCAAAAAAATCAGGCTGGTTATGCAGATTGTTTTAAACAAGGAATTAAAAATGTTAATGATTTGCCTGATTTGTCTTGTCTGTGCAACTGTCTCTTTGTTTCATTTGGATTCCCAGTTCCTCCTCCCGTTGCTGTATTGCATGCTGTCTCCTTACACTCACAAATACACGCACACACACAAACCCCACTGCACCCTCTTTGCAGGAAATTTAATGGTCTTATGAACATCATCTGGGGTCAAACTTAGGTCACAAACAATTTATCTTAGCAAGTCACAGTGAGGGGCCGTGTATGAAAGGCATCTTTACATTGGCTACAGATTGTAATTGATTAGCTGGTTTGTCTATTTATAATAGGTTGCAGTATTGCTCCAAAAAGAAAAGGATGTGATCAAATTGATGTGTATTTTCCTGAAAGGATACGATTATTTGCTTGGTATGTTGTTTCTCAGCTGTAGTTGCCTTTGTTTATTTTCCTGTTCCAAGTGGTTCTGATTTTTAATATATCAAATAACCCAGCTTAGTGTTCTATTTAGTCACATGAATATTGCTCCTTTATTTACAGGATCTCTGTTTTGCTTGTGGCAGATAAGTGGAGCAAAATGTTTGCCTTGTGAAATAAAAGCCACATCAAATGGGTCTTGAATAGAACAATCCTATTCAGACATGTCTATTTTTGAATTAAAGAAATTCATTCTTTGGATGTCAGGCATCAGTTGTTTGTAGAGTATAAACTGTGATGTTGAATTGAGATGTTCAGTCACCCTGCCCCCATTCACTGCTTATGGCCAAAGCTCATGCTACATGTTTTTTTGTTTTGTTTTGTTTTGTTTTGGGGTTTTTTAAATCAAGATCTCCTTCAGTTTTCAGAGAAATGTTTCATTTACACAATGCAAATGTAACCAGCATGACACCAGCTTTCTCACTCTTTGCCTTTACTTGGTTTCTTGGTTGACACACCTTATTGTCCATATCCTTCTGGTATCATTTTAGCTTGCATGCTTAGTCTGTCAGCCAATTCTTATCTTGGCTTGGACAAAAGCCAGTGGCAGATAGCAATAAAGAACACAATTGCATTAATTAAGTTCTGGTAACCTAATATGTTGAAATGCAATCTGGCAAAAATCAACCAAAGGCATCTCTAGAATGTATTTGAGGTCCCAACCATCGCATACCTTAAGAGCATTTGGTAAATCATCCTGATTTAGAAAGAAGAGGCTTGTCGTGCTGTGGAGACATGGCGGGCAGCTTTAGACTGTGTTTGTAATAGCTTCTCATGTCTGCTCACAGTTCTAAATGTATTCCCATCTGTGAAATGCCAAACAAATTAAATCTAATGCAAGCCGATTGGATACAGTCATACTTCCCATTAGAAGCCAATGAGGTATTGCAAATATTTTATTGCCAAATTTAATAAAGCTGCAGTTCTCCATTTGGGTTTTGAGGAATATGTGTGTATGCCAGCTCCACATGGGTGACTGTGATGAAGCTGTTTCACAAGCCCTGATCTACTTCCACAGCATCAGCTAGGTGTATACAAGAAATCATAATCCTGTAGTATGCAAAAATCTGAAGTGGCTGTTGGATTACAAATTCAATGTACAGATTAGCTCTGATGATTATCAGTAGAAGCAAAAAAGCTTCACAAAGGCTGACCCACAGAGGAATGTTTTGCAAAAATCCATGAGGTTTTACAAGTTTCTACTGCAAAGGCTAGTTTCCACCATGCCTAATTGATTTGCAGAAGTAATACATATTTATGCACCGAGGAGCTTTGCTAGATGCATTTACAAATGACCTTAAAGCTACTGAATCATTTTGTTTTTGTGAGCTGCACTGTTTGTGTACCTCCTTTTGAACACTGGATAATAATGCGTACCAACACTGAATTGGTAATTAATCATTCCTCTATTTCTCTCCAGCTCTTTCAAAAAGGGGATGGAGATTGAATTAGACAATGGCATCAGCACAGTGGCTGATAACTCCAAATTTGCTGGTACACTAGTGCCATCTAGTGGACAATATGCTGTGGGGTCTTGTAGAAACCACGAAAGCCAAGTGAGTTCAGTGTTTCATGGTTTGAGTGAATTCACCATAACACTTGAATGTCTGTTATAGTTTTGGGGAAAATCCTGAGGCCAGAACAAAAGTAATGGTTTAAATAATTAGCAGATAACACATTTTATAAGCACTTTGGTAATGTGGTGTATTTGAAATAAATGGGAGTAAGTTAATTAGACCAATATATATGCAAGACAACATGGTTCTCAGTTTCTAAAATTTAACACCGTCGCAGATTGTTTCCAAACAGATGTCTCAAGTCTGCAAAAAATAGACAACAGCACCATCATGTGGTGGACAAATGAATAACAGAAGTAAGTTCAGAAAGATTTCCAGCAGGCTGAATATGCAGTGACCGGCAAAACATGAAAAGTATTCTTACTACTTTTAAATTTCTGAACATTTTGTCATGTTAAATTGACTAACCAATACTGTACCGTTGTAGAGTGGAATTAAAAAATGTAGATTTTTTTGTGTGTACTGATTAGCCATCAGAGTATATGGAAATAAATTCAGGTGCATGAATTTCTTAGATCCAGGAACATCCCTGTGTTACAATGGCCTATGCTTCAATCCAATGAATAATTTCTGACAAGCCCCGGAAACTGAGGTTAGTATACAATATGCAGCCTGGCTGAGCTTAAACTAAAGAATGGCACAATTGTCAGTATCTAGTTATGCAAAGTTAGAAGAGGCATGTCCCAATAGAATAGGTCCACCTCAAAGATTTATTCATTTGTTCCCATAATAATACACTGATGAAGAACCAAGCTTGTTAGCTTATATTAAAATGTTCTCTGCTTTCGTACTCAATTCAGTCAGCATGGAAGTCAAAAAAAAAAAATACATTCTGGGTTTGGTATTGTTGCATAGATTTTTATTCACTTTTTTTTTTTTATTTAAGCAGGACATTTACATTTCTAGGCCCGAGCAGCGACAGCACTGTGAAGGCCTATTGTAATCATAGTGGGGGGTTTTCCCCTTTCGTCAAATGAATTGGCTTTTTGAAGGCTTTGGCATATTTGAAAACTGACTAAACTTGGCAGACGCATCAGGCCTGCGTGAAATTTACACACAAGTCATCGCCATCCATATATAATTATATTAAACATTCTTATCTAAAAAATAAATGTCCAGCTTTTAGACAATAAAATGTTGAGAATAGTTGAAATTGCCTAAGATGGTTATATTATGACTACAGCAGCTATATATTTTTTTTATCTTTCCTGAGAGAAAAGGTAAAATTCATCCTTAAAATATATTTTGACAAACTGTTACAATGTTAAATTTACTCAACGTTGCTACCTTTTAACTAAATTGGTGAGTCAAACACAGTAAGGCAAGTACTGGAGTTTAAATATGGCTTCAGGGTTGCTTTAAATTTGGGCCAAACAATTGAGAGGACAAAATGTACAAGCTGTTTTGTAAATTTGTCTCTTTATAAAATATAAAAATATATAAGGTAGTGACTGTAGTTAAAAATAGTGTTTTTAATAATTCAAAATTAGAAATAAAACTAAAACTGCAACTACTAAACTACAAAGTTGATATATGCAAAAACAAATCAGAATATTTCTGAAACTCAATATGTTGGTTTTGTGTTAAATGCTTGGCGCAAATTTTTAGTAAAAACTGTTAGTAATTTTACAATTATACTCGTTCATTTTTTTACCCTCTAGATTCTACAGAAAATTTCCCATTCCATTCCATCATTAGAGATGTACATCACATCTCTAATGATGGTGTTTCTGCCATTGCTAGTCACGAAGAAAAAGTACCAATAGACGTTAAACATATCACAAATTAAATGTACATTTTCTTCTGCCCCAAACCACTATCTGTGTATTTGGTTGGCAGTTACCACAACTGTTAGCAGCTTAATGTCTTGTTCTTAATTTTTCCTACAAGTTTTACTCTCAGTTCCAAAAGAACAGAGCAAATTCAATATCAAACAGCCTTAAGAAAGTGTAATGTTTTTTTTTAGATTGCCAAATGTTTTATTTGCTATTCTCTTGTGTCCCACCAAAACCAATTAGACAAAAAGACACTTGCTCCTTGTGCATGAGGTGTGTAAGGAAGAGAGTTTCTTCTCAAAATACATCCTCCTACATTCATTCTATAAAAGAATGCACTTGAGAAAGTTCTACTTGTTTAAAACTGCTGTGGTTGCAAATGCGCTCCACACTCATATATTTTACCAAATGAAACATTGATGTACCCTCCAAAGCCTCCATCCTTCTTACTACATGTTTCACAGACAATAGCACTTTGCCAGCAATTTGTTTCAGCCAAGATGTATGGTGTGATAAATATTTAAAATCAAATTTGGCAAAAAGACATAGATGGATGTGGCACCCCCGGCTGTCATGGGAGCTGCACTTTGAAGTGCAGGGATGTCCCCACAGAAATCTCTCAATCCATACACACAAGCATTCATATGTGAACACGAGTATAAATGGAATGTGCATAACTGTAAGTAATATTTCTTTGTTGGGTCAAGATCACAAATGTGACAAACTAGTGACACCTTGTATGAATGTGAAATACAAGTTTATTACTATTAAAGATCATTTAGGAATGATTCAGTGTGTACAAAGGTGGTACTGGTCATTTTTGTTAGACATCTCTAAAAAAAATTTAATATTGCATAAACATTGCATCAAAGAAAGCTTTTTTTCTCCCTTAATGAATTAGACCATCATTTAAAATTGTATTTTGTATATCTTCTGGTTACTATTGTTTGACATTTAAATTTTGGTGCCTGTCTCCAACACTCATTGGGCAAAAGGTGGTGTATAATGAAGAACATAGCTGAGAAATCATTTTAGCAATAAATGCCTTTTCTGTTGGTCAGTCTTCTTCTGCATCTTTCACCTAAGTAAAGGGGATGGTAGCTAATGGACATTTTTGTTGGGAAAAAGAAAAAAGTAAACCCTGTGTGCCAGACTATGAGGATAAGAATATGTGGAAAATCAGCTGCGACTCAGTGGCTTAGATAAATACAATCAACTGGGTTAGACTGGATACGACTTCAGCAGTTAACTGGGGAGATTGTGCATCTTTGCTCTCCATCCCTTGAATATTGATAATGAAGTTTAGGACACCCACCATAGATTATGCTATGTATCAGTGATTTGATAAACACACTATGTCATTCATAACTGGGTCCTTTCGAAATACAATGAAAATTGCAATAGTTATTCCTTTATTAAAATCTGGGGAGAACCATCTTTTTAATAATTATAGACCTATTATCCCTGTTACTTTGTTTCATGTTATCCTAAGCATCAACATTCTTAAACGTCTCTTATCTATGGAAGCCGACCCTGACGATGGTATTAAAACGATTAAAAAAAAGGACCCTCTTAGCAGCTGTTGACAAACACTTTAGTAGTGTGGTAGATAAACCTCCATATTTTCTATACTGCTGAACCCACAACAGAAAGGCAAAGAGGCTGCATTCATATTACAGGACAGGTTTAGCTTTATACATTAACAGCATGGTGAAATATTTCAATGTTTTTGTAAGTTATTTTTCACTCTTTGTGACAAACATAGCATTAATAGAGATTTGATCAAATAAATATACACACAAATATGAATACTATATATTGGTGCATGTGATTTTTTTTTTTTACTTCAAGAGGTATTTGAGTGTATAACCCAGGGGTTACCAAAGTCGGACGTCGAGGGCCGGCATCCTGCATGTTTTAGTTCTCTCCCTGGTGGTAGTAACAACCTTTTCAGCATGTCAGTGTTCTTCTTAGGCCTTCTAGCGAGCCATCATTGGATCCAGGTGTGTTAAAACAGGGAGAGAACTAAAACATGCAGGATGCCAGCCCTCGAGGACCGACTTTGGACACCCCTGGAACTGAACTCAATGTATTTTATGTTTTCAGATGTTTCACCTGTGCAGACTCTGCCGAATGTGGGAAGGATGCGTGGGAAGCCGTCTTCTTCCAGACAAGGAGCTGGAAGAAGACTTGAGGACTTCTACTGCTGATGGCGCATCGGAGTCTTTAGAGACTCCAGGAAAGACTCCTTAGCTTCATCTCCAACCAGAAGCAACTTCATGAAAGAATTTATTTGGAAACGTGGCCAACATGGACGAATGGCTTTGTTCACTTCTTCCACTGCCGTTTCTAAAACTACATACAAATATATACATATTTCCAAAGTATGAAGTCATTTAAGGTACATTAATGTTTTATAATGCAACACGAGTTTGTTGTGCATTTTACACAATGTTATTAAAAACATGACTATTCCTTCAACCAAGGGTTAATATTTTATCTAGCCAATGTAAACATTAAGGTTGGTTAAAGTCAAACCAGTTAATAAAACACTTATCTCAACAACTCAGTCTTCGTAAAAAAGTATCATCTTGTTGTACTCCAGGCACTGTACCAGTGGAGATCCTCTAGGGAGACCATGTCAGTCTGGCCTTTGTAGGCTACAGAGGCCACATCCATCCTGGTACTGGAAATGCGTCTCCTCCGAGTTGTGCATTCATTGTATTTAGACACACAATACTTTTCTTTTCCAATTTGATTTGTCTGTGTAATTAGACGATTAAATGAAAAAAAAGGAAAACTCTTTCTTCTTCTGTCATGAGTTTTGATTTGTGAGTTCCAGAGAACTGTCATGAACCACAGCAAGTTTTCAATAGTTGCAAAGGTATGCCATCATCCTGTAGGAGTGACAGAACAGAAAGGGTTCAAAATTCCCACATCTTCTCCTCTAATCTTTGCTTCCTTTTGTAGTTGATTTTTTAAGACCCTTCATAGCAATTACAATTTATTGTTGAGTTCTGTCAGAAGATGAGGCAACAAGGCAGCAATCCTCTATTGAATGGTAATTTATTCCTCTAATTTTTGTTGTCAACACTATGGGAAATTCTAATGGTATGATCACCTTGAGTAAAAATAACATTCTGTGCAAAGTTTCTTTGCACAGAAGCAACTTGTGATTGCTTCTCTTAAGCTTGCTTTACCATGTGAAACTGGTGAATTTCTAACAGAAACCATATGTGTTGCCTTTATTTGGCAAATAAAGGCAACAAACATTATTTGTCTGTTGCCTTTATCGTTTGTGATGTTTCCTGTATCGCAAACAATATTGTAACACAGGATTAATAACAATGTAAAAATATGTTAATGTGTTGAGTGTGTAATGCGTTGGATCAACAATTTCATTCTCGTTCTTCTAAAAGGAGAATGACTTCACTAGATGGAGAAGAGCATAAATGCACCTCTGCCAACAGCTAATGCAAAGTAAGTGATTTTTAGCCAAATATTTGCATTTTTCAGTTAATCAGTCATTTGTTTAACAAAGAGCAGTTGTCAAAATTATCTCTCTTTCCATCCATCTGATTTTGGTCAGATGCCTATCTCAAGCAGTCACTGGACAGGAGGCAGGTTAGATCCTCGATATGCCGTCAGTCTATCTCGAGGCATACACACAGTCGTAACATAAGGGCTCTTCTACTAATTAACTGCTATGTTTTGGACTGTGGAAGGAAACATGCAAAGTCAATGCAGTATCATTCCAGTACAGGAAGGATCTTGCTGCTATAAGGCTACAGTGCTAATAACCCAAAGTAATATTATTAAGTGAAGTGCCTTTGCCCACAATAATCCTGCACTTGTGATGACTTAAAGTAATAGGGACGTAATCTTCCCATACTGGACTGAATATATTTTAGTGTTTGGTATTTTTGTCTGTGTATTTTAAACAACAATATAGATTTTTACATTGGGATTGCACCTAATAAAACATGTATGCTTTAAACCACAATCTTTTTTATACTAACTTATTTGACTCCTCCAGTGTGCTTGTCATGTATTACTACATCTCTGACTCACATAGTAGGCCAAATTTTTATTATTTTTTTTTACCTTTAATACACTACCATGGAAGAAGAAATGTCCTAAAGATTCACTAACAGTATGAGGACAAAAGTAAGCTGAGAGGCAGAAGAGACAGAGGTGGAACAGCAGGCAAGCAGAGGAGGTGGAAGGAGTGCAGGGGAGCTTTTAAAGCAAGCTGAGCCACCAACTGCTCCTGCACATCTTTTCTCTTATCTTAATAAGTAATGAGTCTGCCACAGGCTGACAATGAAGTATTTTAAAAATAGTTCTAATGTATGACTCTGAAGGAGGTGGTTGGGCATTGATATATGGCACAAACAGGCTTGAAAACAAGTGAAATATTAATGGGCTGTTTCCTTGGAGTTAATGTGGAATTTACCTGATTTCTGTGGTGTGAATCAGCAGCTGGGATGAAGGGGTGGTGGGACAAGGAGGATCACTGAGGGACAAGTTTGGGTGAGTAATAATAAAAGACATAAATATTACGCGAGTTCAGTATATTTGATCTGTAAAATAACTGTAAAAAAGACTCCACTTATTTGTTCAGTTTGTTGGAGCTGATTTTTTTTCTGTAAATAAATCAAACCTTTCTGGTTATCTCTATTTTTATAGCTTCTTCATCTCCTGTTTATTAGCTCTTAGCACAGGAATTAACACAATCTATCTCTTTCCCTGTCCCTAATTAATCCTCGGAGACTTTACACTTTGTCAGAGAAACCTATCATATCTTAACACACCACAAGGGAGCAGCAGTGTGAAAGGAGATAGTATGGTGAGATGACAAACTGCACCACATGCTGGTGAAGAACAACTGTGAATTCTGTCCCTGTTTAGACATTTTCTGGCACCACATTTCTGACGCAACATCCTGTGAGAAAATTATTGTGTGTTTGTTGCTTTACATACCTTATAGCTCGTGCCAGGGCTTTTTTTATACACTGTATGAGAACATAAGCATGGTTTCCTGTGTAGATGGTGTTTCAAGAAAGTCGGTTATGGTACAAAGTTATGGTCGAAGTGCTGCACCCAAGAGAGGAGGCTTAAAACAACAGTGACACACTGAATTAGGAAGTTCTGTTTGAGAGCTGCAGAACCATTCAGGAACGCATGGCAACGCCATTCAGGCACTGGAAAGGTCAATAGTTAGAATAACTGTTTGTTAGCGGAAAAAGAAATCTCAACTGTATTATCACAAATTGCTTCCAGATTGTTTCTTTCTTTTAGCTATTACCAAAATTGAGTACAGACACTGACACCATTTCAGCAAAATAAAGGGTTTTCTTTTGAAGTGTAGAATGAGAGGCCATACCCTGAAATCTGAAACTTGGCTCTCTGTCTTGTCAAATGTCAAATCTGTGTTTGAAATGCATGCATCTATTGGCGTTTATGGCTCATGAGGTTATGGAAGGAGTTATGACTGAAACATAATTGCCCAATATTTTGAATAAGTGGCCTATGTTTTTTTATTATTCTTCTGTGACTGTATGATAACTGAACAGCCTTCAATCTGCTAACCCTACATTTAATATTCATATGTAGACATTTTCTGCTTTTCTATTTATATTTGGTACCTGCTTGCAAGCTATTTTATATCCATGTTCTTAAATAATGGTGAGTTTCAAAGTATTCAAAGTATTTATAAGTGTTTACTTAAATATTTTTCATGAGTTATAGATATAAATGATAAAATATTGAAATGTCAACTGTCATGTAATTCAGTTTGTGTTCCTCTTTCTCCCCATTTGTTTTCGTTCTGTTCCCCGTTTCTGTTCATTGAATGTAACTGCAGTTGAAACCAAAATAACTAGAATAACTCCTTCTGGTCGCCTGGAGTCACAGAACTACATTTAATTTAAGGTAGAAATATGAGGAGAAAGCAGAGAAATACTGTAAAAAGTGAGCTGTTGAAGCACTGCTGTCACAGAATATCTGCTGTGAACGGCAGTATTTTGCATCAAAAAAAAGTATTGTATTGTATTGTATGAAAACTGTAAAAGTACTAAAAAGAGAGATGATTATTGCCTGTTTTAAATAAATAGAATTCATATTTTTGTCAGTGATGAAGCTCACATTGTTCCTCAAGATTAATATTCTAAAAATGTTTTATTAGTAATTGATAAAATATGTGACAGTATGTTGATTAAGCAATAAATCAATGTTCCCATGTTTTTCTGAGTAATGTAAACTGTATCAAACTATAAGGTTAAATCACATCCATGTCCCATCATCATGATTGATTATTTTTACTTATTTTACTTTTATTTATAATTCAAAACAAGGTATGAAATTAAGGAATTACTTGTTTGTGACTGGAGACAATTCAGTATTGTTTTAATTTGACTAGTTTTCAGTAAACTCTAGAAAAACAAACTGACACTTACAGTGAAAGGAATGATTTTTTTGCCATATCTTTTTGCTTGTGCGTCAGCCATATTATATTTGCATTCATCCACAGTCAAAGTCTTTCATGCAGATTTATTTATTTTTATCATATTTCGCAGAACATAAGTTCTTAGTTACAGTCACCATCTATTTCAGGAAAAATATTCCACCCTTAGTCACTTTATAATATCCCGTAAGAAGGTCACATTCACCACACTCTAGCTCTGTTTCTTTTTTTTACTCCTGAACAGAGTACCACTGCTGGTTGAAATGAAAAGCAAATATTAATATTTGCTGGTGTTACTCTGGAATGTAGACCCAGGGAAGTGTTGTACATTCCATATTTAATGACTTGTTTACTTTCCAGTTCAATGGATCTTTTTTCCTCCCAAATAACAGCATGATGTAGAATGACCTTGATTACATACAAATTACAGCTTTATTCAGTCTAATCTTATTTCATTTTGAAAAATGCTGAAATTGTAAAATGTATGCTTAGCAGTAAAATAGCAACTGAGTTTAGCTAGCCAGTAAGCAAAGCTTTGCATTATGTCAATGTGTGAAAATGGACATTCATGTGGCTCCTTGCAACTATAGCTTCCAAATAACTTAAGGGAAACTAAAATAAAAAAATGCATCTTTCTTCATATTCCAAAACTCTTGAAAAGTCATTTACCTGTAACACTGGAACTATACATAAAAAGTACTTGCATTCATTCATCCTTTTCACATTTTAAGTTTCAATCTCAAACTGCAATGCACTTGCGATTGTGTGTGACACACCCCCACAAAGTGCTTAGCATCCTGTAATGTGATACCACTAAATAAAATCAATCTGCCTGAAATAGTAATATTAGTAACAAGATTCTGTACTTAGAAACTCAGAGGGACCCGGTTTTGTGACGGTATTGTTCGTAAAAGTTGTCTAACAAACTTAATTTACTTAAACATCACTTTAAGAAAAAAGTTCTCACATCAATGAGCCATGCTGATAAAGCCAGGGAAAGCTAAAAGAATAGCTATTTGCTTTTAATGTAACATAGTACATAAAAATGATGAACGAACATCCATCCATAAACTCAAGTAATTAAGATTAAAGAGATAGTAACTATTTACATACTTCTAATATTTTGTAATAATTGTATTAACTATTTTTTAATAATTTTAATAGTAATTTCAGTTTGATCATGACATGTTTTTACATGTATCTTTTGCTCAACTCCTAAATATAGAAGCATCATTTGTCCCAGATTGTTCGTTTCATGTACTTTTGACCAATGATGTACAATTTTGTCCAAATGGTTTTCAGAAGTTGCTTAAAGCTACAATATCCAACACAGATAAACTGGTTAGTATTGAAGCATCTTTATGAGAAACAGAGAGAATACACTCTACACTTTCTGTCAAGTAGTTGGTCTTCATCACCTCTCAAATTAGAAGATCAATTACTGGAAGATGAAATAAAAGCATTAGCAAATATGAAATAGGTGGTGTGGGGTGACATTTATAGAGTTAGCTCAGGAACAGGGTGGGATCAAAGGGTCTCAGCAATATTAACCAATCTGTCTGTGTCCAACTCCCACAACACCCTGTAAAAGGTGTTAAATGTGTGTCTTTGGAAAGACAAACCTAAAACTACTGTGCAGTTGAGTGTTTCAGTTTGTATGTCTGATTATTTTTTTTCCCCTAAATTCTTCCTAATTAGGTTTTTGTTGCTAAAACAAAATCACACAACATTTGCGCTGGCCCTTTTTGGAAACGATAAAAGCTGCTAATCTCAGTCCCGTCAACTGGTGAATCTGTAAACACGCCGCATTCATTACAGATGGTCAGCCTTTTCTATGAGGGAGGTGTATGGTTCAGCGGATGGTCTTTAATTAAATTCATTGTTGGAAAGCTTCCTTGGTGAGTCTAATAACTCGTAGCCACACCCCATGCTCCTGACAACACTTTAGAAATATGGCACTTTTGCTTGTTGGCTTTTTTCAGTTTTGCCATCCATATTTAAATGCACACTGGTGTTTATGCACAGAGCGCTTTAATGATCCATCATACCATGTGGATGAAAGGGCAGAGTCCTCTACTTCATAGAAAGGAGGAGCAATTTGGCCATCTGCTTGGATTCTTTTTGTTTCCCTGGAGACTCCCATCTGCCTTTACATTATCAATGACAGTTCAGCCATGTCCCTTAACCTCCTGTCACCCATAGTTATCATTCTACACCCCAAAATACACTCAAATTAATACATGAAGTTATCACTATCCAAGAGAATGACAGCAAAATCTAAATGCTATATGAAACAGTGCGACTCTTGGATTGTATCAACTGTTTTCCATCAACAAAATTATGCTGAACTATGTTCAGAATGTACTGAACTAAATCCTGCAACTTCCATGACCGAAAGAGAGTACATTGAAACAAAGCAATTTTGTAGCACTTCTTTTTGTCCTAGTAAAAGATAAAATATATGCTTGCTTAATAATAGCAGCCTGAAAAAACAGACACATAACCACTGGACAAAATATTGCTTTTTTTCTTGCATTAGCTGTAAGAGATTATAAGTCCTCTTTTGTCACTAACAACTTCAACCTTTAGGTCCAGGAGAAAAAGTAAGCCAATCACATGTGATTATATACTATTGGATCATATGTGAAAACATGGAGGGGGAAAGATGTGACTGTCAGCCAGTCAATAAACTGCGGTGCCGCAAAAACCCATAAATATGACACAAGCAAAGCAGCATCTGGCTGCAGGTTAAAGATATTATGTAAGATAATAAATGATTGCGATGGTTATGTTTGGTAGGTTTGTTTTGTACACAAAAGTCAGGATGACTGTAAAAGAACAAATGCATAAAATTAGGTTTCTCATAAAAACACTGAAAGGAAAATAATTTATGAACAAACATACAAACCATTCCAAGTTAAACTAAAATATGAGACTACAGATGATAAATTTACAATTTGTGTGTTGAAAGAGCCAAACTTCTCATCACCACCAGAGGGAGCTTATTTTAGCTGATGGTTGAAACCTAGACTGTCCAGTAAATTGAGTGCTACACTTTTTCGCTCAACTTTTTATTTAAAGCGACACACCAGAACATCTGTCACAGTACTGTAGATGCCCCAAATTATCAATCCACTTCCCACACCATCCTGTTGCTCTCTAGCAAGACATCAGGGTACTTAAACTTCTCTGCTTTACGAAAAGACTGTCACTAAACCTGAATTAACTAGTCCAACCGTTGCCTCCGACCTGGAGAAGCTTTCTCACATCCCATAACCTGAGAAAAGTTAAAAAAATAAGACGAAGTTTCGCAAGCCAGATTTTCTCCACTCAGTAACTACTCCTGAAAATCCAAAAATGCCGCCCCCTCCCTCAATTGTTTTGGCTGTACCTTGGTTCCTAAAAGCAAACAAGGTACAAAGTACAGCATACTCTCGTGGCATCACTCCTCAAAAATATCTCAAATGATTCTAAACCATCAAAACCACTCTGCAATTCTGGAAGGGTCAACATCTGGTCTGCAGTTCAATGGCCAAGGCCAAACCCACACTGGTTCCCCTGGATCCAAGGTTGGACAATTGGTCAGAGGTACAAATATTGAGAAAAGAAAACCATACTAAATATACTGATATCATTGGAAAATGCCAACTAATACCATTAGAAGGATCTTTATTTAGTTGATATTTATTTCAGTCAAAGTGGAAATGTGAGGAAGCAACTTAGAAGCACATAAGTTCTGTGGTTTTCCAGGAAAAGTGGTAGCATCTCAAGGGGACAGGTATGTGTGGGAAGAGGACCCTTGTCAAGTGCATGGCGCCTCATTAAAATGTAGACAGGTGCTCGTTTGATGAGTTCATAAGCAGTTCAGCAACAGCCTGGAAGTAGTGCACTTTACAAGACTGTTCAAAGATCTTTGACATCTGAGGAGAGCCAGAGAGTCCAATAATCCTACTTTCAGAATGTGAGTCTTTCCTCCGAGATCAATCCAAGATCGAAACATCAAATAGAACTGCTGCTTTTCTCTTTCTAAACCTCCTCTCCACCCCTTACAAAAATCACTTACTAGATGCTATTAGACAAGCTGGTAAAAGTGTCATTACCACTGGGAAGGGGGGATGGATAGATTTCCGTCAAATCGTGGCATATTCTCCACCCGTTTAAGCCTATAGTTAAGAGTGCAGCATTATTGATAAGACTGTGTTCTGGGCACAACTCTGTGCCCAAAGGCCCAAAGGGAAGCAATCCACAGAAGTGGGCTTTCATGTTCATCTATGTACAAGAACAAAGCGAGGATTTAGTCTGCGACTTTGATCCACAGAGTTGGAGGAGTGTTTTAATTCTTTATTTTTTTACTCAACCCTTGGGAAAAGCCTGTGCTCAGTTGGTGTTTTGTGAGAAGTGCCACAGAAGTGTCGCCTCTGGCATGCCAGATGATCCCTCACACTGTCCTTTGCCTTGCAGACAAGTCTGGGAAAATTTCCATCACTACCAGGCATAGCAGCACATCACTATATTACAGTAGAGTTCAAAAAGGCTTTTATTGAAATCAGAAATGTGTTTTACATCCAGATATCAAGGTGATTGCATATGTTTATCAGATTACAGAGTAACTAGCTGGAATTGTCGTGTCCAGTCAGTATTAACTGCTATCTTCTAGCCCTGCCAGGTAATAAGGTTATTTAATTCTAGTCTCTTTTAATCTGAACTGATGTTTCAGTTTGACGACAAACCAGTCAATCTGTTTGTATTGATGCTGTCATTTCTGGAGGCAAGAATCGGTTCAGGTTAAATTGTAGATATGTTGGGAAACATGTTTCATCCATCTCTAAGGTTTATAAGTAGATTACCTTTTGTAATTCGTTTTGTTACACCAGTCAATAAGCTTCCAATGCAAATGTGGTTCATTTGTATTTGAATTGATGTCCTGTCCCCATTAACTTATGCCTTTAATGCATTCTGGTACATTAGTAAATAGACTTGCTGGATTAATCATTGGTTCATTGGGATCATTTGCTTTCCTTGTGCTTAATCGAATCTCTGACATTGGTAATAAGGGCAGACTTCACCGGCCTCCATGGAGACCACCTTATATTTTCTTTCACTATCATATTGTAGTTTTCTGGTGGGAAAAAAATAGTTGTAAATGTTCAACTTCTGTTTTGATTTATAATTTGACAATGTTTGTTACTTTGACATCTTTCTTCTTCTACTCCTTTCGATTCTCACTTTTTCTCCGCAATCACCTTTCCTTTTGCAGATCCTGATAATTGATGGTTCTTTTGTCTCAAGCATAAAACCTCTGAATAAGGTCCATGAGCATTACTTATTTAGTTCTAATTAATTGAAGTTTACCTGGTTGAATTTAATATGAGTTTGCTATGTCAGCTTAGAAGAGGACTTATGGCCTGAGTAAGTGTCCTGATTACATTAGATACTTTTTGCAAGTTTACAGTTGCCGGGTATAAAAGAAAATTTATTTAATTAGACAAAATTAAAATTAAGTGAATTTTATATGCAAGTCAGGCTATGGAGCAAAGGGTGTGTTGGATTGAAGCAACTCCAAAAAACATTGAAGTGTGAATACAATTTAGCGATTTTTTTTTAACTTTCTACACATAGTTTGGTAGGTTAAAAAAAAGGTGTGATAAGAATTAACAGACTTCGTATATTTGACAGACTATAAAGGCGATCAGTTTTTTTAAAAGCAACATCTATATTACATTGTTCATTAGCTGTTAATTCAACATGCTGTGACTTGAGCCAACAATGGGCTGAGTGACTTATGAATACTCTAATGGTTAAAGCAAGAGAAGCCAACAATTTCATGGCTGTTTTTTTTTTTTTTTTTGTTATCAGAGTTTAATGTATTGCAATACATGCCCCGTGCCCATTTTGAGTTTTGTGATGTGCTCTCAGTAAATAGGACCAAGATCCATTCTGTGTCAGGGACATGACCTGGAATACCAACATCATGCAGTAGGATGCTTAACAGTTCCCTTGTGTTGATTGATATAGCTGTACGTCTGCTGCTGATGTTTTTAAAACAATTAGACGCATAGCTAAGATTTCTGTTTTTTGCACCAGTTGCTGTAAAACAGATTTCTGTGTTTTCTTGCAGTCATTCGTCAGCTAAGGAATTGTGTGCATCTACAAGAGTAAGAGGAGCCACTAAGCACTGCTTGACATTTTCTGCACAAAGAAGTCCTTTGAAAAGGTATCCTCAACCTAACCTACCCCAAGAAGCAGTTATGTGCTCCTTTTGTTTTCTCACCATCCCTAAAATGCATCCATCTCCCTAATGGGTATTTTTTTCAGAAGAACATGTTTCAGAGTATTGCAACAGCAGGCAAGGAGGATCATGGACAGAGTCGGGACACACAGGCCTTTAAAAAGCAAGATTAATACCCCGGCAAAGATGATCTCATAGTTAAGTGTTTTCTGTTGTATTTACACATCCGCCCAGGTTGTCAGGCTTGTGCCTGTCTCTGAGAAATGGAACCGACACATCGTGACACTAATGCATCACTGAAAATATTTGAAATGAAAAAAAGCTCATGCTACAGCGAGCCAAAGAGAGACATTGCAAACACTCCATTTGACATTGACACAATGGCGCCTCTGCTCAATACAAATACTGTTATTCCCTCCCAACCAACGTCTCCGTTCTTCCCTTTGATGGAGGAGTCACGCAGAAGAAAATCTGCTGCACTCGGAGCAAACTAATGACATGTATTAATGACATTAGACTATCCAATTCATTGCTTTAATAATTCATAATAAGGGATTGCCCGATTTGAAAGGGACATTTTGTGTGAAAAACGATCACATTAATTCAGGTTTAATTCAAATCTAAACTGTCAAAACACCCACCTTTTATTGAATCTGTGTTAAATTTTAACCATTTCACAGGAATAACTCACATGTTGGTTTTATCGTATGGCATGGTCTTTAGCTTTTTCTAAACATAATTAGGTATAAGTGTACATAAAACACATAGTTCATCAAATAAAAACAAGGTCAAAAAGGAGAAGCTGCAGGTTACAAACTTAAGTCCTGTTTCTATAGAATTTAAGAGCAGAAGCAGCAGCCTGGTCCTACAACTCAAATACAATTCATTAAATGTTCATCAAGAAGTGTGACAACTTCTGTAAAAACAGGTGTTTTAGCAGTTTGCTGATGTGGATCAATGCTCTTCAGCCATTATTTTCCCAGCAATAAGAAAGTGCATTATCCCATTTACCTCTGAGTGAATTTCCTCAAGACTCTCAACTTTCTTTGTGGGGTTTAAATTACCCACAGGCCAGAGATTGTCTGCCATAACCTTGTGATACTTTTTAAAAAAGGGTTTTTACCATTTCACTATCTAACCTTTTTGCTAAACCCTACAACTTCTCAAAATGTTCTAGCACTGTTGTTAAAGAGATTACTATGCGTTCCAGTGAAGTGTATGAAGGGTTAGTGGCTGATCCCACTTGGATGACGGGTTAGATTGCCTAATGGCAGTAAAAATGTGACCTCGTTTCTTTTTTATCTTCCATAATAACAAAGTAAAATAAGGTTTAAAGAGAATTCATGTATACATAGCAGGAAATGGATTTCTCAATCAGATGATGCTGCCCTCAGTGTTCAGAGCTAATCAGACTGCATTGTGGTAAAATGACTGGTTGGGTCCAAACCTTTCACCTCTGCTTCATAAATGTACATGAAGGCTGTCCAAAATTACAGGGTTTTTGGCCATTTCATGAGAAATCAAATGTAATAGCTGCTCATCTGTTAACATAAACACCTCTGAACACTCAACCTACACAACAGCATACACATAAAGACTATTATTTTGGTTATGATCACTTTGTATGTCCTTTATTATCATGCAGCAACACTGCTAGGGTGAATGGAAAATCCTAATCTTATACAGCTCTCACGAATTTAAGGCCTTCGTGTGACAAAGTCTTTGCAGCAAACAAATTCAGTCATGAAATCTTTGCAGGTGACACAGTGATGTGTATGGCTCAAAGGACCACTAAACATTGAAGGGAAGCACAGTTGCATAGCATACTAAACATGCAAGCGATTTTGATAAATAAGAATTGAATTGAGTTTCAGCTGTGACATGTTGATTGATCAAAAAGCTCATGGCTAAGGCCTCCCTTCTCTCCTGTCTTATTTATCCTTTGTCAAATGGTTTTAAAATCAATACTAGCCTTGTACACAACCTTTTCTGCTGCGGGCACTCGAGGAGGACTAAAAAAAAAAGAAAGAGGAGAAAAAGAAAAACACCTGCTCTCTGGGTGATCGTTACTAATTTTTCCTGTCAAACATGTGAACACAGAGTAATTATTTTCTGTGTGGTTTCAGGGCATAGCAGAGTATTGTACAATCCATTTAGATAACTTCTGAGTGGGCCTGGAAAATGAAATCGCCCCAAACCACACAAGTCAGACAGGAGAGGTGATCTATCAGTCGCTGAGGCGAATAACTCAACTTAAAGATGTCGTGCCTCGGATGAGCCGGATTTTTCCATTCGAGAGTAAAGGAAGCATAGCTCCTTGTCACACTGAGACTTAGAAGTTATTTTTATTTTGGTCTTGAGCAGAGATGCTGCATTTTACAGAGTTGCTTGACATCTTGACAGGAGCTATGCAAGTAAGCTTACTTGATCTGGGTATAATGTTATCATCAAAAGTATTTATTTGACCCTCATAACATCCTTATGTGAAATGAGTAAGAATTGTATCATAGGTCTTTTGAAGCATTAAAACAATTGTGGAAAAAAAATTAAATTCAATATCAACACTGCACAAATTAAGGAAAACAAAAATGTACCTTAGGAAATCATTTAGTCAAGAGAACTAAAACTAAATGTGACCAAAGGCCTTCTACCCTTCTCACCACTCTAAAAACTGTGCACCTACAGTTGAAAACTTGGTTTACATACATCAACACAAACAATTGTTTCTACACATATGCTCAACGCATGGTGTTTGTCTATCTTCACAGGGGCTTTGCATTGATTTCCATACATTTTTAATTATTTCTACAACCTAACTGACTCTTGCACTAAACCCTAGATAGTACATACTGTACCTAGTGCTAACCTAAACCCAATTTACACCTTATTTCTAAACCTAACCACAAAACAGCACTTATTTTTATGTGCCCTGGGCTTTTGGCCCCACAAGGAGCAGTGTGTACTCACAACATAGGTATTTGTTGGAATAATGGGCCAAACAAGGTGCTAAATGCTAACATACACACAGGCCAAATGGTTGGAGGTCACACAAAAAAAACACAGGATGCTGTTAGTGTTACTTCATTGTTGCCTGCCTACTTTGATGCTTCATGCAGTCTGGATTAAGCTCAATCACGCAATTAAGATACCATCTTAAAATATTTTTTGTAGCACAGATCTCCCCTGGCACATGTAGACAACTGTAGCACTCATCTAATGCACTTGACATTAATGAGGTAGTTAGTTCTTTAAATATAATGGCATCTCTACCTTCAGTAGTGAGCCCTCCCACCACAAACTGTAGAAAGAAACCCAGAAGTCTAATTTCAATACTTACTTTACTAAGTAAGTAAGTTTCCCTTCATTCATGCACAACCCCATTAGAGATACCTTTGGGAGTCAGAACAGAGCTTAGGTTAGAGATAAGGTCAATGTGTGTCGTACTCAGCAAAATGACCAAAAGCTTCAACGAAGTATACGACTGTTTACTTGTTGATAAGTCAAAAATTAAAACTTATACCACTTGGCAGTTGTGTTTCAACTTAAATCTTAAATCAAAGAGTACTTTTAGCCAATCTAAAACAAAGGGGAAATTCAAGTCGGCATCTGACAAAGATTCAGTTCAGTTCATTAAAGGCCCGAGTGAAGTGGGAGCGTTTTTCCACTTACCCGATGAACGTCCCTTGAAAGAAATGACCCCAAACTCCTGACAGCATCCGGGAAAAAACGTTCTCACCGCAACCAGTACGGTTCCATCAGAACTTCTTCCTTCGAGTTCCGATAATCCGCACCGAGGTCTCCACTCTTTGCATTGGCAACCCGCCAATGCTCCAGCCAAGTCCCGCGTTAGCCGCTGAGCTAGCAGATAGCTAAACTAGCTCCCTCTCAGTCGAGTTCGTCACTCACACCTTTCCACAATTCCGTTAGGTTCACGGAAGAATCCTGTCCGCACATTTTCACCTCACGAACACAAACGAAGTTCATGCGAGTCAATATGAGTTTCACTTTACACATCGGCAGCTCACTCCTTTCCTCAGGCCAACCTCTTACTCCTCTTCTCTTCTCGCCATCGTTTTCCTTTACTTCCGGTTTCTCTTTCTTCTTCTTCACATACCAGAATCTGCTTTCAAATAAACTTGAACCACGCATACGGGAACTACCACAGACACTTCTCCAATCATTAAAGCAGTTTCCATCTAATCATAGATTACAGTTACATATTATATAATACAAATATTAACAAACAGCCATTAAATTCCTAGTATAATATATTTGCTCTCCTTGTCAGGTGTATCAGTTTAAATGAAAATCTTTGTCTTGATAAGCCTGCAGCTATCATTACTCTCTAGATGTTTCAAAGTTTGTCAAATTGTTTAATAGCCTAACCTTCTCATAAACATTTCCACAACCTGTCTGCTAAGATTCTTGATCTTATTAATGCTCTGATGTTCTCTAACAAACCTACCAGGCCAGGCCTTCACAAAACATCTGGATTTATACTAATCATTACAACACATTCCATTACGATCAGGTCAAACATTAGTAATAAATAACTATATGACTTCAGAAAGCAATTGGAAGCATTAGATTTTCTAAAGAGGTTTTAGAGTAAATAAGACTGAATACAAATGTGCTCATTTTTTTTATTTATAATAAGTTTTACTATTTGTGTAATATGTTGGCAGTTACATAAAATCTCAGAAGTTAACATATGTGGTTATAATGTTTTATCTCAAACTGAATGCTATTTATAGCAACAGCAAAAGGTCATGTGTGATTTGAATTTGAACTTCAGTACCTGTCTGAGACATCAGTCACTTAAATAAAATTACTGAAATTCTTTGTGCTCCTTTCTCTACATTAAACACAGATAGACAGATAGAGGTGCACATTTAAAGCAAATGTACTATTTGAAACAATTTACTATTAATGTTTGATTTGTTTTTACTTAAAAGACTAAATGGCACCATGGTGAAGGAAAAGGGAAAAACTTACGTACCTGTTTGACCTAATCAAGTCTAACTGTACACAAGTGGGATCCTGCGTGACATGGACAAGATGGCCCCTTAGTCATTCATGCTTCTCCCCATTTGTTTGGGTAACTGTCGTCTGTTCTGCATCCACGTAAAAACAAAGCAGAGAAGCACTTATGAGTAAGTGTTCTCCCTCCAGAGCTGGCAAGTAACTGAGCCAAGTGTTTACAAAGAGAGCTGGACATTTATGAGCCGTTTACAAGACACTTGATTCAAGTAGAATGACTTGTCTCAAATTTTTAATGATCTTATTGAAATTAAATTTGAGACCATGCCACAGTTTTACTATTAACCTATCCATGACTGCCTCTACAGCTGTAACCTAAGCCCAAATTCTACATTTTTCCATTCACTCCCCATACTCCATTGCTACAGGGAAGGAAGGGAATGTTTATCAGATAGGGGTGACTCTGCCCTCGAGCCCTACTCTGAACACAGCCAGGACAGTCAGATGATTTGTAGCATGCTGGGCATATACAGGCTTTTAAATGAATTTCTTGTTTCATTTTTGAGCCAGTGGAAACTCAGACTGTCTGATCCTCCCTAAACAATGGGTTAAAGAACTGTAGCAGCTGTACTTGGTGAAGCAGTTTGTTCAGGTGTATTGGGACACATCAACACAAATGTAAAGCTTAGGATAACTGTTGGAGTCTTACCATCAGACTGAAAGTAGAATGAGTTCTGGGTTTATTGCAGCTGATATTTATAATAGAGGAGGAAGGGAATCAAACCCAGTTATTTAGACAGCTGGGGACATTTTATTTTCTCTCTTTGAAACGTCAGTTGTGTGGAACCATTAGGGAGGAAGCTCCAGGAAGTGGCTCTCCATATGCTGCACAATTAGTCAGGATGGGAGGCAGGCCGAGCCAAACCTTGTTATGCCCTGGTCAGCACACGTAATTATCATTGCTTTGGATATCCATTACAGTCCAGTTGATGGGAGTGGGCAGTTCGTGAGAGAGAAGATAGGTTTTAGTAGTTTATGCACTTGCTCCAGCATCAAAAGATACGTTATGTAGCAATTGGCTAACTGTAACCATAAACAGAAATGTTCAAAAATAGTTTTCTAATTAATAATTATATCTTTGAGTATTTCCTTGCTGATGACAATTGAGTTTTGTTCTGTCCATGTTCAACTGGAAACTCATCATGACATTACATGACGACATCTCACCCTCCCTTATTTGGTCATGGGAACAAATTATCATTTCTTAATTTAACAAATAATATATTTACATATTATCTACTTGCAATTCTTAAGCAGCAGATATAAATGTTTTATCCAGTTAACATTTACAGTTGCTGCCTCTACTGCTGAAGTGATGTATTTCCATTTTTAAAAGGATTGCTGAGATTTTCTGAGAAAAAAGTCAGAATTCTGAAATTAGAGTCAGAATGTATTTTTTCAGTGGCCCTAATCCTCTTCCGTATTCATCACAAACATTTTTAAACAAACAAAAAATGGGGCCTCTTGTTCAAACAAAAGTCCAATGTCTGCTGAGCCTGTTGAGCTTTACAGTAAATAGATACTGTCACCAGGGGTAATTTTCACTGTTCTTACGTATATACATTACTGTCAAAAGCTTTATTTTGTGAAAAAAGGTTTATTTGGAAATGTTTCTTCAACCTAAGTTTGCTTTGCAAAGTTTTATTTTATGTATTTGATCTCTTCAGAGATTGGTTCTGCATTAGCTTTTATTTGCTTTATGTAAAGATGAACTGCATGGCTCTCCACCGCAGCAAAAGACAGATTCAGGTTTCATCTGTAGTTTTCACAAAGAGACTTATTTCAGGAAGAAATTCCATGTTCAATTAGCGGACTTGATTATTCATTTGAGAGCCATTGATTATAGGCGATGTGTTGTCAGCATCCTCATTATTCCCTTTGGAGGATAAGAGTTCTTTGTCAAGATGCATGATGAGTCGATGATGTGTACCTCTTAGCGGTATGACATTTTCATCCATCATGGAAATTTTGGATCTCTCAATCTCCATTCCCTTAGCGCTCAATCACGCCTTCCTCAGCGACTGACAGGCGGCCACTGTAACATGCAGGAGGAGCAGCAGATGAGCTCTTCATTAATGAAAAAATAACACATCAAACAATACAAATGGGTGCAAAGAAGTGAGAGCACTTCAGAAATGCCCAGATAATTAGACTGTCCAGCAGCAGATTGATGGATGCACTATAATTACCTTTGTGTTATTATTTCAGGGCTAGGCAAAAAGGAAAAGCTGCTTTGAGTTGCACCGATTCATTAATCTCATTAATGTGTGGAATAAATATCATTTTATCAGACATTCCAGAGGTGCCGCTGGTGTGTGCGGTTAGAGCCACAATTCAGAACTGTCAGCAAGAGCATAACACACTGTTAGTTTATGGTTTCAAGTCACAGTATAGCTGAAAAGCCCACCGAGACCACGGGTCACTAAGCATTATCATGAAACAACTGCAAAAAGAAAATTTCTCTTGAAGGTGCCTCAGCGTTTTACAAATTGACCACTTGGACTGACCACACCCCAAAATCCGGGAGACAAATTGAATTAATTTTTAGTGCAGCGCTTCTACGTTTTGAGCCACTAACGTAGAAGTGGCTCAAAACTGTAATCTCTATGGGGGTTACAGTTAGCCAACCTGAGGGATCATGCTGTGCTTTGCTAATTTAAAGGTAGATATACATGTATTAACTATTTTGCTCAGAACAAATATTTTATTTGCCGTTTTTCTCAGTTGCTTTGGTGCATTTCTCAGAACAGAATTGAAATTCTGAAAACTTGTTCAATATTCAAATCAATTTCTCACTTGTGCACAATAAAAAAAGCAGTTTCCTGTCCCTTTGAGAAAGTTGCAAACGCCGTTGTACATCATTCAAGTTGGTATGTACAATTCTCAGATTTTTCCTATATTTTCAATTGCTTATGTCATGTTAATCAGAATATATTATACGGATGTCTGTTGAACTGTCTTGACCTTCACAAGATTTGAGAATAATTTCACTGTCTTAGCATGCTAAATGTTTGAGCAAGTTGTTAAACATATTCTTATTCATTTACGTAGATTTTTTTTAAAGTCTGTCCTGAACTGACAAATTGCTCCCACATAAATTTCTCCAACAATGTGTGAACCAGAAGATAAACCAATGATCAACCAGTTTTCTGAAGTATATTGAAGGTGTATTCCATGAACCATTAACTGGCAAGCATATAGTATAGAGAACAACATAATGTTGCATTTCTGACAATGAAGATAAATGGTTCCACCATCACGGACTGCATTAACTGATTAGTCTAATAAAGAAATGAATACAAAAATTTGGGCTGAGTGAAAGCAATGTAAGCTTGATGGTTGCTATTTTCAAAAGGTAATTTTAATCTGACAGTTTCATTGGAGCACGTGTTCTAATTTATTGAATATGTCTGTACAATCATTTCCCTGACCATGCCATTGCTGGGGTTGCTGACAAGAAACACTCTATGCCCCCCCCCCTCTGTTGTAGATGAACAACCCCAACAACATCATATCCTATCGCCCTGCAGGTGGTTCAGTTTGTCAATGAGAGGAAATGGGATTTTTACACCCAATTTGAGGTGAAGTGACTCAGAGTTTACTTGTAGGATATCCCGTGACCCCGGTATAATGACTTCCAGACTGCAGGTGGTCCTGTTCTTGTGTGGCAGTGATGGGACTCCATAAACAGACTTAATCACATTTTCTGCCTGCCTTGTCTGGCTCTTTTGCGGTTGATCATTTTTCTATATTTCAGCGCATATCTTTTCTTAACTAACATGTTAAGTGATATTTGACTAGCCCCTTGTCCAGGTGCTAATGCATCACATTAACATTTCCTGTTGAGTTTTTCCTGTCAGCAATCAGCTGATCGTATCATTTTCTGTAACTACTGTATTGTGATTTCTAAAGTACATTTAACTAAATAACAATTATTGAGTAAAATGTATTTACTTCTGCAAACCCAGACCCATAAGAAAAGTATTTTACTGAAGAATAAAGAACTATCTTTTCATAATACTAAAACTTTTGTAGATCTTGGGTGTTTATGACAATCTTCGCCCTATTTTGCACTAAGAATCATAGCAAGTAATGCAGCTGTCGCAGAACAAGCTAATTATGAATATCTTCTTTTTAATGACACATCAGTGGAATCTTGCAGAATTTATGGATTACAATACAAATCTAACAATCTATCATTTTCTTTAATCAAATAAATTTTTACCATTCATCTATCCATTCAGCCACCTGTTTTTTCAGTCACTACCCAGAGCTTGTGACCACAGATGTGAAACGTAGATTTATTGGTAAATTGAGTGCTTAGCTTCTCCTCACTTTGTTTTTATTAACATGTAATATTTATGAGTCTCTCATTTAAAAGTAATTAATTTAAATATTAACATTATCCACACAATTACATCTCATTAAAATTGAAAGAAAGAGAATGTATTTTATCAGCTGTACAAAACTGCCATATTAACTCAGGCAGAAACATCACTAATGAGTCAAAAGTGGATCTAAGCGTTTGCAAAAACATTTTTTTCAAATGAAAATGTAGCAGACCTTTTTTGACACCATTTGAAGTATCAGTTAGTTTGATTCACTTTTCATCTCTTCTTCCGGTGAAATCTGCTTTACTTAAAGGTAAAATGCCAACAACTGATAAATTTACATCAGAACCTTTCTTTAAATTTTTATGCATTGAAAAAACATTGAAGTCATCAGTTAATCGATCAAGAAAAGGTGGCCATAATACCGACATGTATTTTCTGAAATTCTTCTTTAATGTAAGCCATAACCAGGGAGCTTTACATTAGACAACATGATTATGAGGCATCCAATAAAAATTAAAAAAAATCCCAATCTCCCTGTTACGAGTTCCTGCATTATAGTATATGGCCTGAGTAAAACTAAGGTAGGCTTTAACTTTGAGTGTCCCATCATCACACAGGGGGACGTTGAAATTTTACAGGAGACATGATGGTCCAACAAAAGGAACACAAGCAGCCAGAAACAGGCCAGTCAAAAGTACTGCTACTGCATTTCTGATGAACTACTAAGCTGGTTTTAATACTTCCAGGAAACAAGAGGAGAGCTTTTCTTTTTGAGCAGCATGAGTGCAGTTTTAAATCCACAAGTAAGTTTTACAAAGATATTAACACAAGCAAAAGTAAAACGCTAAAACAACAACAACAAAAAAAAGATACTACAAAAAATGTAATAGCATTAATAGATACATTGACATGACATTGCTTTACTTTGTAACTCAGTCAAACAAAATTATAATGTCCTGTATTTCAGAGGGGAGAGGGACCCCATAGTTCCTGGCTTCTGTGGACATGAGCGTCTTGTCCCAGTGTCGGGATGATGTTGATCTAAGAGAGTTGAGCTCCTGAGGCATGTCTGAGAAAGTTTATCGTTGGTTGGGGGAGGCTTGGGTAGTAGAAACCCATGAAACCTGCCATCCCGGCCATAATTGGAGGTCATTAATCATGTGAGGCCATCCTGCAGTGAATAGTTCTGTGTTTCTCGTTGCTGTTTGGCCAGCAGAGAGATGTTGCCTGCATAGACCGGGACCACGAGTCACGCTGGGAACCGTTTGGTTAGGTTACATTTCTGTAGTTTTAGTAATTAGCCTCCGCTCCTATGTGGAAAAATCTTTAATGCATCAGTCATGTTTTTTTTTTTTTTTTATTGTGAAGGAATCAAATAAAATTAATGATTTTATTTAATAATTAATCAAAGTTGTAAAAAAAAAAAGACANAAATAAAATTAATGATTTTATTTAATAATTAATCAAAGTTGTAAAAAAAAAAAGGCTTCATATATCTGTGGATTTTCAAAGAAGGTTGTGGCCATTACTGTCATTTTAGGATCCCAAATATTAAGAGGCAAGTTGATAATCATAAATGTGCCTGTTGCAGCACTAACCCTTGGACTGCAAGCCAAGAAAATGCTTTTTGTTTCTTTTTGACATACAATTCTCCAATTTGGAAATTAAATAAGTTAAAATTTGCATATGCATAAGATTGTACATTGCAAAAGCATTTTATACAACAAAAAATCTCCACAACGCCTCATTTTGAAATCTTGTTAATGACCTCCAATTATTTCAGCTCAACACTTTAGCTCATAGATATGAATTAGATGTGGGAGTATATTTGAAAGCTGGAAATCACAACCCCCCGTTCCAGCTGCTATTGATCGCAGCAGCGGAAAATCCATAGCGGCTGATTTGTGAACCATTAAGTTTTGAACCCAAAGCTTATAATGTTCATATTCACAGCTTTCCTCTGTGCTGATGAGGGCGAGGGTAGGATAAAGAGGGTTAGAGCATTAGATGCTGAAGGGGGGAGGGGGGGCTGGAGGCGGGCTGTTAGGGAATTGAATGAGAAAAAACAGAGGGACTGAAGATCATTGAACGAATCGATTCCGCTTTAACTGGAAGATGGCCTATAAATGCAACAGAACAATGAGAAAGAGCACAAAGGGAACAATTTGTTGTTATCATATTTACAACTCTGGTCTAACTCAGCTTTAAATTTATAGGCTGGGTCCATTAGAGAAGAAAGGAACCTCTACCTGATCTGAATTCAGATGTAAGACCAAATAAGCAGAGCTTTTTCAGTGGCACTCTTAATATTTTGTGTTGGTCTGTGACAACTCTGTTCCTTCTTCTCTTTCTGGTCAGCCTGAGGTCATGTCACACATTTACCCCCATAATATGTCTATGCTGTCACCATTTAATTGCAATCCAACTAGAAATTAAAGACAGCTGGCAGCTATATCATGCAAGCTCAATATTATGCCGTGGAAAATCCAGCAGTGACAAATTCTCGAGTGAACCGAAATGATAATTAATGATTTCTACAACAAGAGGCCATTACACCAGAGGTGTCAAAAAAGTCAGGAGGAAACATTAATCACATCCATCATCGCACGTTCTCAGTTACACATTCGCTCCTCTTTTGATCATCACCTTTTCACCACATGGAACCACAAACTGTGACAAATCCCGAGGGAAACGCTAAAATGTTTTTCATCCAAATTTTGATTTCATCTAACAGTGAGCAGCAGATGAAAATTGCATCTCGCTCAAAGAAAGCCATTGAGATCTCCTGGACGTCGGCCATCCGACGGCAGTAATGGAGTGTTTTTAGGGGGAGAAAACTCCCAGCACAGTAGGGAACAGTTGGGCCTTTTACTGCACAGGTACGCTTAAAAAGCCACCTTTGTTTTTTAATATATTGTCAACTTAATGACAAAAAATTATTTTTTTTCTCGCACATTTAATTCAAAGATGAAAAAGACTTTGTTGTTGTTCAGAAGTTGCAGTTTTAGATTAATGTTGTTTATAATAAATATTTTTTTTTACATATTTCTTGAAACTGTCACTATGTCGTGACAGCATGGTATCGGAGCCAGGAGGAGGGTCTCAGTGCTGTCAATCACAATCTCTTGTTGCGCTGCTCATTCTCTGTCTCTGATATGGCACAGCTTCTTCCTGATAATAGAGCATGTCATGGATGCTAGGCTAGTTAGCATGTCCACCTATGACGCCGGATAAACATTTTTTTCCATAACGGTAAGTTGTTTTCCCACCATTAGCACATTGAGCAGAGAGTACACAAGGTGATTGAGAGCGCTAAGACCCGCACCCTGGTTCTGATTGATTGTTTTTGGTCAGGAGCGGTACATTTCGTAGTTCAGGGGGACAGTGTAAGAGATCGATCTTTTCACAGATCATCTGTCTTATGACAGACATAATGACTGTTTTAAAAAATATATGTAAAAAAAAATGCTACATACGGCAGCTTTACTTGACATACAGGTCAAAAAGATCAGTAAGGAAAACAGTATTTAGTTTATTCTAAAATTTAATTTAAAGTACATTTTATTGAACCAATTTTTAACACTCAAAGTTTTTAACAGTCAAAAGAAAGATCATAATTCAGTTTATGCAAAGAGATGGTATATGCTCATAAAACAGCAAGGATTCCTTTAAGAATCTGGAAAAGCAGGATAGATTCTTCCTGCTCCCTCAAAGATGTGTTGAGTGGCGTCCTAATCAAAAATCAATGTGCCCACTTGACTAGGCCCACAAGGCTTCTGTAGCGGGTTATGTAATCTGATAATATCAATCATAACTGTGTTAGAGGCAATCTGTCTGAGTTTCACAGGACTGGGGTCAGTGAGTAGTGAGAGGGAAGGATGGGAAGCCTTGGCC
Organism: Poecilia formosa; assembly: GCF_000485575.1. Classification (NCBI taxonomy): domain Eukaryota; kingdom Metazoa; phylum Chordata; class Actinopteri; order Cyprinodontiformes; family Poeciliidae; genus Poecilia; species Poecilia formosa. Next base: position 1,234,085 of record NW_006799985.1, on the reverse strand, counting down.
TCCCATGCCATCAATTACCACTTATTATGAGGAGCTGCTTACTCCCGCACAGTTGTGTACCCCCCGACCCCACCACCACCATAAATAATATTAACAGGACCAACCCCATCAATCAATACTATCACAGCTGTATTGTTCCAGCCTAAATGGCAGCTTCCATGGCTCTCCAGCCTCGATCAATGACCGTGGCTCCTACCGTTAGCACAAAATGGTAAATCTAGCTCTCCTTGAGCCCAGGGGTCTTCAGACCGGCTTCTCCTGCTTCTGCAACATTTCTTATGTTCTACTTCTGTGACTGCCTATCTCTTTGATTCTGTTTTGGCTGTGCTCCACCTGAAATATTACAAATACATTATCATCCTGGCAAAGGCAAATGTCCTCTTTCTCTGCAAACTAAAGTGGTAAAATATAATTTAAAGAAGGAGGTTCTGGATCTCTAATATCAAGACTCTTGAAAGATGGTTTATCAACAAATTGACTCTTTTTAAAATTAAATAGTGCTTTGAAATTACAGCTTATATAAAATAAACTTACTGTGTATTGCCTACCTCACCTTTAAGTTGATCTCTCTACCACTAGTGCTGTCTGTAGATGCTGCATCTGCAGTCTCTGCAGAAGTCACACTGGCTTGTTAACAGTATGTAGCACACATAGTGGAAGTGTCAGAAAAGTGTCCAAAAAAAGTGATTATGCAGAATTAATGAGTCAGTTAATGATTCTCTTCTCTCCTCTTTTCCACTTCATAGTGAAATTTCCTGTTGTAGGGGATGTGCTTTGAGTACAGACAGCTTAATTTCACAATCGTGCAGTCAGTGGTGGTGGTGGGGGAGGGTCTGCGTGATGGCAGAGGGATTAAAGTTTTACTGCGAATGCTGATAAAGTATTTACTAAATATTTACTTCTACTTTGAGCAGATAGTGATCACAGAAGATGGTTTATTTCATCTATCGATTACTAGAACTATTGTGATTAGTGCTAGTTTCTTTTTTTATAGGGTTTTTTTCTTTTTTTGTGTATTAAGTGGTCTAACTGTCCACTATTTAAGTTTCCTTCCTGTCTCAGCTGAAGGAACCATGAAGGAATAGCACTGAATTCTCTATATTATTTATAAAGCAGTGATCTTGACCTGCTTTATGGGCCCAAACTACTTCAAAAATGTTTACAGCGGTGATGTACTGAAATTGGAAAGCGTAGTGTGCATGTATATTTGCTTACGCTTTATTCTTGTGCATTCAGTGGAGGAACCAAGCTCAGTCCAACCTCATCAGGAACTTCAAATGCTGGCCTTACACTGACCTGCAGACTTCAAAGCTTGATCAAGCCTTCCCCAGACAAGGAATTCTGTGGTTCAAGCAATTTGTTAAACAGGAGAGAGGTTTAGTTTGATTTGGGAATGAAAGGATGTTTCAGTAGTCCTGGATAACCCCGTTGCCAAGCCACTCAGGACCTGTGAGAAGTGCCATGGATCATGTCAGAAAGAAAGAAATTCCCCAATGGTACTTGGTGTGGAAAAACAGGTGCTGCTTTTTCCGAGGGAAAACAATTACACACTGTGTGTAAGATGTCCAAACGAGGAGCTTTTTTTTTCTTTTTTCTTTTTTTTTAATGTTATTTTGTAAGCATTTGACTTTAAGAAAGCCAGAAAATCTGCAAAAAATGTGTTGTAAATTACACAACAAGCAATATTTGTTAAGACAGCACAATGATCTTGTTTTCCAGCTGTGCACTAAATTAAGATTTCTCACGAATGTTTGCCAACCAGGCAACAAAAGATACCAGAAAGGCGTCGCCTTATTCGCGTTAAAGGTCTCATCTGAATGCGCCTGGAGAACTTCACTGTCAGACAGACTTCAGTAGAGTCATGGAGTGCAATTTGAGCAAGATGTGTGAAATTTAGCTGGTTCTCTATTGTAAAAAAAAAAAAAATGTCTTTAGATATTCTTTGAAATTCTTTTTTCTTCTGCCATATTTGTAATTATTTGGAGTTCTGAGTTTGTTCTTTCCAAAGGTTGCATATTGCGTGCAGCTAAAAACGCGCTGGCCCTGCTTCCAAGATGTTTTATTTTAATCATTTTCACAAGAGGGTAGTCTAAACCGCTCTTGTATACGCCTCCAGTAATCGTTACAGTTGGCTGAAACCTGTCAAGCGAAGATGTATGAGCGGGTATATAAAACGGACATAATTTCATGGTGAAGATGGGAATTGTTATTGCTGTTTGATTATTGAACCTTTTTTGGGGGCGACTGCAAAAGCCTTTACTCCGGATTAGCATTCAGGTTTAACCCAATTATTTATGTGTAACTCACAATGGTGTTTTGAAATCTGTCTCCCTCTTTAAACAGTGTAAACAAAGGCTATCCATCATAACCCCCAGACAGCTGTAATTGCTACCAGAGTGAGCGAGTTCACTCAAAGCTGTATTAACACATTGTTTTGTCTCAGTATTCTGTGCTGCTTTCATCAAAGTGCTATTTCTCATGAATGGAAACAGTCATTTATTTGACTGTTTTTCTAAGATCTGTTTAGTCAACCTGATTTCCCTGTTTTCTTGGGTTTTACCTAAATGGAACAACTCAAATCAATAGAGACTTCATAATTCGTTGGTTATGGCCGACCAACTTACTTGTTGAGAATTTACCACATATATCAAATTATTAAGTAAAATCATTGTTTTATTTGTTATGAGTAAGGAATTTTCTTTCTCAAATACTTCTGGCCAGTCAGATCCAATCTATTTTAGTGAACATGAATGTATGTCAACACAACAGTGGTTCTGGTCTGAAGAACCAGAATATGGCAGGACGACAGATGGGGCGAGTTTGTTTTGTTCAAGTTGTTTCATATTTCTGTGTTTTTCTGCTTTGAAACAGAATTACATATGAAGAAAGAAGGCTCTAAAAGGCTTTGGGCGATGCTGAAGTGTGGAGAAAAACATACCTCGGCAGGAATTTTACAGAAATTGTAGCTAAAAGTAAAAACAAAGAAAGCAATAAATTCACACGAAGGACTTAGAGCAACAGAATCTTGTAGGCTTGGCTCAACTCGACTGGAAAAAATAAACTCCTTGCTTGTTGTGATGTTGTTTCCTTCCTGACTGAATCAACTGTCAGCTGTTCGTCTTTTGGCAGTTTTCGGTCCAGATGATGTCAAATATTGCAGGTAAACCAACCAGAAGTTCTTTAAAGTCAGAGGAAATATAGAAGTGTAAGTAAACATGTGGAAAGAAAACTCTTACCTAAAAGGAGCTGCTTTTGTAGTGTTTCAAACAAGAAATCATTCTCCTGAATAAATATAAAACCTGACACATTAACCACTATTTGGATTCTTTTCAGGTTTTGGTAACTTCATAAATCACTAACGTAGAATGATTCAAATAAGACATATGGGGCACACACTGACAAGTATTAAACTTAAATGTCATAGTAACACTGATATTGCAAATATCATCACTGGTGGTGAAGCACCAGTAATGAGAAAATCTTTACATTTTTAAGGACCGAAGACAAGAGTAGTCACTGTGGATGAAAGTTATCTGTGTGTTTGTGAACGCTACATTAATAGTAAACTATAAATAATGTAGCACACTTTTTAAAAAATATCTCAAACATTATGATCTGATATTATATTCCTTTTTTTATTCGCCTTGTGAAAACCATCGCCGTACGCAGGAAGCCGCCAGTCAGCTGCGGAAAGGGAAGGAAATGAAGACGGAGCTCGTTGACTCCTTTCACGTTAATGAATTGAGAGGCATAGATTTTATGAAGCTGAGTCGTATTGACCTGTGACTGCCATCTACTTCTTAGTTTCATAACATAATCAGCCCTTGACACATGATTATAATAACCCAGTGCGATTTACTGCATCCTCTGCAAACACATTGATTTTTCTGAACAGCTCCGAGAACCAATTACATTAATATTGTGGCATGATTTGTTTACACATTACTAAATTACTGAGAGATTAAAAGTGAAATAGCACAGCTCATACCCTGTCCAGCATAACTGCAAGAGAGGAAATTAATATGGATTCAAGAGGTCCTCGGAGACATGTGCAGTAAAGGAGGAGAAAAAATAAAAGACAGCAATCTATAAGAACGCTTGCGTAAGAGTATACTCTCTCCACAGGTAAGCCAGATGTTAGATTCCACATTCATTCTGACCCAGGTAATTAATATGGTCTTTAATTAGATTTACATATGAATATCGACAGACTCTGTTCCCTCAGAGAGGGTCTCAGCTTTCTCACTTTAAACCCCGGTTAGCCTTGGATATGGACAGTTTTCCTTCCATTCACTGTAATGATTCAATGAGATACCTTCAGGAGACTTAAGCACATCTGAGCCACTGTATTGAAAAAGAGGTGTGAAGCTTACCACATGTTAGAAACCTATCTCAATCTATCTGTTCCTCTTTACTGCACCTCCTCTCCAGTCGGGGCAAGCCGCTGCATGGCACACTAACTTTTCAGCAGAAATGTGTTGTGCTGACCTTTGATGGCCCACATTGATCCGCTGTACTGAGTGGCCATTTCCGCACAAACAAACATATATAATTGGTATTGGGTTCCAATGGTGCTCTTTCAATGTCTTGGGGATGCTTTGCAGCAATATAAATCAATTCACACTTATAGACACGATATGGGTGCATTAGTGCTGACTGGTCATTTGAGGATGGGGTGAGAACTCAGAATTCAATAGACCTTGATCAGGTGCACACGATCTATCTCCATCAATCCTTAGTTTCTGTCAGTACGCAGGTGTTTCGATGGTGATTAAAGGCAATTTTGTCTTTGATTGTGGTTTACGTTTTTGGTTGTTTTAATTGCTTGCAAAAGACAATCAGTACTTTTGTGTGGTATGCTTAAAGTGGACCTGTTATGGAAAACTCTCTTTCTGTATATTGTTGTACTTTTATTCAGGTCTCTGTGACTTCTAGAAACAGTCCAAACAAAATACAGCAGGGTTTTGGCAATAGGTGAATGTTCTGTTGTCTTGGTGTCTGGAAAACAAGCTGTTTCCAAAACCTCCTGATTATGAAGGAAACACATCTGACTTCTCACCCTTGTTTGTTTTTCCATGTATTTCAGTCAGTGTGTTAGATCGCCAGATCTGACATGCTTGTCCTTAATGTTTTCAGTATTTTTATTTTTTTTGGATGAGTGAAGGAAGTCAATTTTAGAAATGAATTTGTAAGAAAGGTTGAGTACAAACATGTTTTCGAAAACATTCCCTTTCAAGATCAGGAAAGCCTAAAAACTGACAGATGTGTAAGAAAATGATCACTGTAATTTGCATGTAAAAAGAAAACTTGTTGGTTAGACCAACACAACTGGCTCTCATCTAGGAGTCCACAATCTCCTAATCCTACTGTGTGTCCTACTGTGTGACAGCCCTTCCTTCTCCTCTGTTTCTGTAAAACATCTTCGACAAACTTCACTTTTGTGTCATATTTGAATGTTTCAGATTCTTACAGAAATTTTGATGTCTGAGAAACATAAAACGAGTAAATACAAAACATACTTTCCAATGATACTCAAACAACCTTGAGTATATATATATATATATAAAGTCTTAATAACTGCAAACAAATGTTTGGAATGACAGGTAATGAGATTTTAACATTGCTGTGCAGGAATTTCGGCCACTTCTGCTTATAGAATTGTGTTAGTCATCCACTGAAAGACTTGGCATATAAACGATATATTTAAGTCCATGGTGCTGTGATTTAACCACATTTCATTACTTCTGAAAAGGCAACTCAAAATTCTTCAGTTTGTGTTTTCCTATTCAGAGATAGAGAAGATCATGAACTATGCAATGCCAGTGAAACTTTCTCTTATGAACTTTTCCAGCAGAGAGCAGAATATATGGCTGTGTCTCTTACAGGAAGTCACCCAGTTCCTGAAGAAGTAAATCAAACCCCTGAAATTCCACCTTAGTTTTATGCAAGCAGTAACAGGACTCACATCGTCAAGAAAGTAACGCTTTTGCCTCATTGGTCCACAGCATATTTTCCCAAAAGTCTTGTGAATTTTTGCCCAGTTCCTTTCTTATCATTGAGTCATGGACACTGACTTTAATTTAGCCAGCAGAAGCCTAGAGTGTGATAAATGTTGTTCTCAGTTCTTTTGTGACCTACTGGACAAGTTGCCAGTGCTCTCTTGGAGGACATTTAGTTATCCAGCAACTCTCTAGACGGTTTCCCACTTCCTTTCCTGAATGGTGGATTTAACTCTCCAAAAGTATTTGTGAAATGTCACTGTGGCTCTTTCTAGACTCATATCTGTTAATAATTTGTTCCTGGATTTCTTTGGATCAAGACAAGAGTGTTTGCCTTTTGAAAAACTTTAGCCTACTTCATTCAAAAGGCATTCAAATTCCAATTATTTAGTTCCATGAACGAATTTGAAACTATTCTTAAAAAGTCTTAATAATTTGTTTATTTTTGGCTGTAATTCTTTTCTGCTCACTCATGTGAATTTTATGACGTTTTGATTGTCTGTACCTTTTAATTATTATTTTGTACTGTAAACTCATCCTCCCCTTCGCCAGGTCTCCCCAGAAAAACTGATTTTACCTCAAGAGGTTTCCTGGTAAAATAATGAATAAGCAAAGAGAAAAAGGTTGTCAGATGATCTTTTAGATATATAGGTGAAGCAGTAATCATGGCTGGGTGTAGCTAGAAAAAAATAAATAAATAAATCATCAACAACAACAAAAACCAAAACAGTAATAAGTGGTTTATCATGAAGCACAGGAATATTTTACACACATGTCGAGGTGGGTTTGGGTGACTATTTCTACTTAAATTTTATCTTTGTCTGAAATGAAAATCTGTTTCATTTGAAACAGTTAAGTGTGACAACAAATCTACTTGGTGACGAAGACTTTTTTTACAACACTGTAAACAACATCCAGGGTAATGAAGCACCAATGAGTAACACTGAATATAAGGTATGCTTAATGTAAAGAATTAAGACTTTGATAAAAGCTGCAGCTGAATGGGAGAAGAAGGAAAATCATACAGAAGAAAAAAGAAACATCTCATGAGCTCTTCTGTTTCCTTCAAAGATTTATCCTTCCTTAACTTCACGTTTTAATCAAGGATGCAAAAGAAAAAGTGATGTTATCCCAATTATTTTCCAGTTATATTTGAGAGAAAAATTAGAGCTAATGTTTATGTTACACATTTGGACTGGGGGTTATTTTACTGGTCAGTGCTCGGGGGGGAAGATGGGTGCTGGCCATTACCTGTCCACTAAGCAGCTCTGCTCTGCTGTTTACTCAGCTGTAAGGCCCCGGTCTTCAGCGAAAGGGGCAAAAGGAGCAGGTCACTAAATATTTCATTTCCCAAGTAAAACACACTTCCCCTTGTCAGGATAAAAAAAAAAAGAAGTGAAAGAAACGGATCGCAGTGATGAATGTGCAATCAGCCTGATTAACCCATTATTAGCTGTCCGGAGGATTCACCGAAGAGCAGAAAAAGCTGTTTATATGTCTTGTAGTTGAAGCTATGAATGTGATGTAAGAAGAAGGACTTCATGAACTTTTACCTTTGCGATTTGGTGATGTAACGGGATGTGTAACCCTTTTCTGTCTTTTCCAGTTACATTGGTGTTTTTATCCACGGTATATTACAAAAACATAAATGACGACTTCACTTAAAACCCAAGAGAAAATAATTCACATGAGATTCTTAAAACTTAAAACTCCATTAAGTTTTAATGTGCATAAAGAGTCATTTGATTCTTTATGTGCACTATTTCCAGCAGATGGTGCTACAATCTCTTCACACTGCAGCTGAACTACACCGAATCCAGACACAATATTCGCTGCTGTGGCGGCCTTCCACCAACATGCAACACGCTATTATAAGAAAGAAAGAAAAAACCTTATTTCCTGCACCACATTTAATGATAAGTGAATAAGTTTTGGCTTTGTTTTTCAAAGAAGAACATTTTCTTTTTCTTTTTAAAGGATAAGATTTAGGGTAATCAACCATGGCTTGTGCTCTGACTCCTTTTTTTTTTTCTTCTTCTTTTTTTTCCTCATTCGTTGAGTGAGATCAGAGAATGTTTTTTATTCCCTGTTGTGTCGTTCAGCTGCAGAAGAACCAGTGGATTCAGTGTTGGGGCTTCTAGCGCATAGGTTGGATTGCTCAGCCAAATAGCACAGCTAATATGGACAGATGTGGGTAAGACTGTTAACATCTTTGTTTTTAAACTGCCTGAGAGGTGACAGGTTAATAATTAAGCTTACGGGCATCTAACTGGTGACTGTTGTTTCTAATTAAAGTGATGTTATCACTATCACAATTCATGTTTAAATATTTGCATCTTTTTATGTTGCTTTATTAGGGGAGTTATCTTATTGTTATTATTACTAATATGATTATTATTATGAGTCAATACGTTTTTCATGTGTGACAATCAACAATGCATTTTTGTGTTTGTACAGTGTGCTTTGGAGGCTGGGGGGGGGGGGGTTGCTCGTTGGTGGGCTGAGGTGGGAGACCGTAGCAATAGGAGGAATGTGAGAAAGCGTTATTGCCCACACTTCATGTGAATGGAAAAGGCGTTAAAAGAAATGACAGCGTACAGTGGGTGGTAGGGCCTGAGCGCAGCCCGGGAGGAAATGGAATGAGAAAGTGCAGTCAGGCAGACCACTCATTCACCATGACAAATGGGAGAGGCCTAGGCCAAGGGGGATACCTGATACCACACGGTGGGCTGTGTACACCTGCCTGAGCTTCGTGTGCGCCAAGCTGGAAGTAAACCTTAACTACTTGTAGCAGCACACCTCTACTGTTTGCAGATTAGGAGAATTTCAAATGTAAAATAAGAAAACGTTGATTATATTGTTATTGTTTGTATTGAATTTATATTTTTTTAAATACTTCTGCTTTGTTTAAAGGTCCTAAAAATAGTCATGTTTAAAACAGGACGAAAAACATGGTGTGTGTTAAAAATGACTTGTTTACATTGTGTACAGTGTGTTGCAGGATATTACGCCTAATACTGCTGTTCGTGTGCACTTTTAAAAATTGGAAGCATCAAATAAAAACACCTTTGAGTTTGTAAAAAAAAAAATTAAACAGATGGAACATCCTTTTTTTTTTTTTTTTCAAAACATGTTTTTAACCAAATCGGCGCCAGCAGCGTAAAGCGACCAGTCCCACCGTTTAACAGAAACTTTTTTATACATATTTTTTTAGAACAAATACAGATAAATGCAAGTAATTCCTAGAGACAATTCCCAAGCTGAGACAAAATTAAATACTTGAAATAAAAGCTAAATTTTAAACATATCTCTTGTCAGATGCAATGCTCTTTAATTTGTTTTATAAAGTGTTTAACAATTTTGAAAAAAAGAAATCAGATTCTAGATTTTAGACTTATTAATGCAATTTATTGCTGTTAAATTTCCTTAAATGTAAAACTGGTTAATTATTATGAAGGTTTTTTTTATTTTTTTTGAAAAGCCTTCATAACACACACATAGGACAGTCATTCAGCCCAGTCCAGAAACATTTCGATGTTCTATGTTTTCAAACTGAAGGTCACAAGTTGTAAATCATGAGGTTCCAAACTGCTGCGTGCATCAAATTCCGGTCGCATATTAAATCTTTGGGAACTGTTAGGAATTAGACGGATACTTCTATAATCCAATTGTATAAATGAGAACACAACAGTTAAACAGCAGAGAAGCAGCTTTTTCTGCACTTGGACTCACACATACCTGCGGAAATAATCACTGCTTGTTGCTGTCAGTTCTCCAGGAGTGTTGAGGAAGGATTTCTGATAACTTGGCACACAGATAAGCTGTGGTCACTGCAGTGCGGGTCAGTTTGTGACATCTGAGTGTTAATACGATGCAAATCTGAAAACTCAAACTCCCTCGGATTTTTAAGTTATAGTTAGATATGAGATTATAAAAAATTTGTTCATTACATGCCTTCCTTTATAATATAACACACATCTGCATAGTCGTGTTTTATTACTAGGACTAAAATATTATATTTAATCGTACCTACAAGCAGTGAATATGATGCATAGAGCAAAATACAAAGAAGTAGAAAGCATAGTTACAATGACAGTTATTATTATTATTAGTAGTAGAAGGATTATCTCTTTCTGACTTGCTTTTGGTTGAAGTAGAATTGGATTGTTGTTTTGTCCATTTTATTGTCATTCTTGAAAAGTAAAGAATCCAATTTCTTAGTGTGGAAATGTTCAACTTAACAAAAGACAGTGCTAGAATGCATAAAATATAAAAGACTGGGTTCCTGATTGGAACAGAGCCTTGTTCTAAATGCTTTAAAAACCCCCAAAACCAATCAGGTCTGAATCATCTGTGCAGCTTCTGATTACTAAGTTTGTTTTTAGGAATTGCATCGGCTGCTCTTCAAAAGTATGGCTCAGGCTAAAGTTAGCAGAGCAAATTAAGCTGTGCCTTATATGACTTTTTTAGGCTCATTTGCTTCCATGGCAAACGTTTGAACGCAACAAATCAGACATGCGCTTCACATGAGAAAAATAGATGAACTGTAATGTATCTCAATGATAAATAAATACATAAATACAGGTGGTGTGCTTACAAGATCCTCACTTTCTTCCATCAGTGTTTCTGCAATTTCCTCTTGTAGGTGTGTGTGTGTGTGTGTGTTCAGATTGCTGTGGAAAGTAACTACTGAACACTACT
>NW_006799985.1:1172623-1223104 GCF_000485575.1 Poecilia formosa | reverse complement strand
TCATATTAGTCAACAAGGGTCATTCTCACAAACACTCTTAGACTTGTTTCACAGAACTGTGCTCTAAATTAAAACTCATGGCGTCGGTGGATTATTGTGCTTTATTTAGGAAATTTAGTGATAAAAATCTGCAAAGTATGGACACGATCGCTTATCTTGAGCTGCAACAAGTCTCTTCACTTAGTCAGTTTAACTAAAATAAATGCCGTCATGTTTTCTTTTTGTTTTTTTTTTGCTACATAGTTTCCATCCTCACATAGAAAGTAAACTGTATACCTGGTTTGAAGCCTCCTTAATTTAGTTTAAGATAGCTGAAGTGTAATGCTTCAGTTTAACAATCCTCACTCTTTGCTCCCAACACTGCTTGTCCAGTGTTGTGCAATTTAAAGCTTATATGTGCCGCACTGTATACATTAATGTTATTTAAGGGATCCGGTGGTTTGCATTAGTGGGCTGCACATTCCTTGCCCCTTACACACTGCGCATCTCCCAGTTAAACCATTTGACTTTCAAATGGAAATAAAGCGGGCCAAAGGAATAAACAATATGTTCCAAATTAAGGCTTGACTTCAGAATAAGCCGCATGTTGTGTATAAATCATATGGAGTTAAATATGCTCTGTAAGTAGATTAGGTCAACCGGACTAAACCCGCCGGCCCTCAGACGTTGCAGCTCTCGACACTGAAAGCTCCGAGATGTAATCCAGATTCATAATCCAATCATTCTTCCAAGCTGTTTTGGGGCATTAATTACTGGGTATTTGTGTTGATTTAATATCACTGTAATCTCCTTTAAACTGCCAGTTGCCGTCTGGTTCATAGCCATGTTGTTTATTGCTTGATCTGTATCCTGGACAGAAGTTAAATCTGACAAGCCCAGAGATCTCAAGAAGCATCGTGTCAAACAACTTAATATGTTATTAATAAAAAAATATATATATATAAAAAAATGTTTGAATGTATTACGTCAAAGTGTTGGGATTATACATAACAACGCTAAAAGTTTGTAAAGCCTCAGTTTTAGATTAAAGCTAAAAAATTATTTTACACGACTGTTTTCCAAAAGCGTTGAAAATCTTAATTTTAATTAATTAATATTTTTTTAACTTAAAAACAATAAAACCTGCAACTCTTTGAAATTTGTTATCATAAATAATTGTCAGACATGTTTGATTGTTTTGAACTTACTTCAGAGGAAAAATAAATTGTATGCTAATTGATTTGGTATTTTCTGTCATATAATAACATATATTTAGTAACATGACACAAATGATCAAATCGTGGGGTAGAAAAGAAAATGCACTGTTTCTCCTTGGTGATGAGCTATGGAAATGATCAGATACTTACTGAAGAAAAATATGAAATATGCTTTTAAATTATTTTTTTTAGCCTTGCCTTCGTCCAGATACTTCCTCAGTATTAAAATTTATGTTGCTCAGGAATAAACGGTGATATAAACTGTGAAATAAATCATGAAGTATACCTTTAAGTTTTACAGGGTTAGGTGTGTGTCCGTGTGTGAGCGTGAGTGTGTGTGTGTGCGTGTGTGTGGGTTTCTCTGCTAGTTTCCACTACAGATTTCGGAAACAAAACCTCCAGAAGGGTTTACCACGGCTTGTGAATATCGTCCAATCCAACAGGTGGTGCTGAGAATTTTGACTTGGAGGTATTTACTGTCAATAGTACTTTAGGGTAATTGACTTGTCATAAAGCTTAGGCTGATAATTACCCTTGCTATTTTTATTTAGTTTTATTGTAAGTGGATTCTGCTCCTGGAGGACTTCAGTGCTCTGACTTGCACGTCTAATATTATTAGATGCTATGAGTTGAGCCAGTGCAAATCTGTTAATGCATAAGACCATAAGAACCTCTTATGTTCCAAGCCAGGTCAGAGAGAAGACACAGCAGATTAATATTTGATCATGCAGAGGGGGCCCTTAATCAGATCTGCTTATTCCTTCAGCTGACTGCTCTGCTTCAATTATCATAATTGTTGTGTTAAACGTGATTGTATTTTTTCTTTTTTTTTTCTTTTTTTTTTTTTTTTTTTTTTTTCCGGCTGGTGGTTGGACATGACCGTGCACCGTGAGAGAGGGATTCCAGCACCAAACCTAATTAATGCAGGATGGATGGCTGGGCAAGCTGAGGGACGAGGAGGATATTAGGGAGAGGAAAGGGAGGGCGGCTGTGGGCACTGGTTCTGCTCCAAGCCACAGTCGGTGGCATAGCCCAGGGCAGCGCAGGTAACTCCAACCAACCAGAACTCCCCAGGAAGGCTGCCCATCCCGCAGCAAAGCTCCCTCATCTTCGCCCCAAGTGGCAGTGGATCTCAGAGAAATCAGATTGGCACAGAAAATTCACCATTTCAGCCCACAGGTTTTCATTCAAGTTAAACAACTGTCAATTGTTCTACTTGCCATCTGGGTTTCCAACTGAAGAGTTTATTTTCTGTTTGCTCCACTGTCCTTTCTCTCACTCCATGGCTGTCAGCGGGGGATGATGTTTTAGAAAAACCTGCAAACAGAGACGCGGAAGTAAATATTTTTCTCTGTCAACTTATTTACAATTGCACAACAAACAGTGTAATGTATATTTTGAAGTGTTCTGACATGTTATGTTGGATATCACTTGTAATTATTGAGACAAAAATTGTAAACATGAAATATTTCTCAATTTAAAACATTTTACACACAGCTACCACTAGAATGTGCAGTTTGACGCTTAAAAAAAAACATCTTTATTTTGCATCGTTATAGTTGTCAAAAAGGAGGAAGAAGAAAAACTTTACGTTAAAAAAATTGGTGTATTAATTTTACACATCAAGTAAATACACTTTTTACATAATGAATTATATTTGCAGTCAAACTAATCATTAGAATACTTTCAGTATCCTTCAATATGAGAAGACATTTTACACTTTGCTGTTGTTAGACTTTGTGGTGAAAATATTAGTAAAAAAAAATCTAAATAATTTTAGATGCATTAAGATATAGACCTTTTTGTTTCCATCCTCACGGTGCAGACATAATTTAGTATGCTATTTTCCGCTTATCCCCTTAAAATGTTCTTGCACAGTCTAAAGCTTACAGTAACACAAAATAACTGCCAGATGCTGAAAGATGAGGGTGTCTGGGGAAAAATGCAAGGAGCAATCACTCCGTAAGCTTTTTTTTCTCTCTTTTTGACAATTCTGCTGCTAAAATAAAATAAAAAAATTAATAAATAAAAATCCAGGTGGTCTATATTTAAACAGCTCTGATCATAACAGGGGTGACTACTAGCTGGATTTTATATTAAGAGATGGGGAGACATGGGAACCAGAAGAGAAAGGATAAAGCTGGAAAATGAGCTTCAGACTTTGAGTCTGATTTTCCGATTTCATTAGTTTGTCCTGTAATAAAGAGAATAATATGAATACCTAAAAGAATTCATATTATTCATATAATAAATATGCACCTTAAATGCTAATAATAATAAAAAACTATTAAATTAAACACAAAGTTGTTGAATTTATTTTTTTTATGTTGGCAGATGATTATACAATTTCTGTTTAATTAAACTCATATATAAATTTTTACGCTGTTTCTCATAGTAGTTGATTATTGTTTATAACTGGGCTTTCAACATAAAATAATGTTCTTAATTATCTGTTTGTAAAGAACTTTTCATGCACTATATAGTACAGAGAAATGAAAAAAGGAGAATAGTTTTTGATATATTAAAACACACCCGGCAAGAAATGTTTACTTTTTTTGTCTTAAATGATGTTGATATTTGAGATGGGAACAATTTTGTAATTTACAGCTATATTTAATGTTTTTCCGAATTAGTACAGAAAAAAAATGTCATGTGGTTTCTATTTAGAAAGAAGAAGCATTAAACAAAACAAAACAAAAAAAAAAACAAAACAGTTTTTTAACCCTTCAAAAAGTTTGACAAAATAAATAATTGTCAAAGACTTTGGATTTTTGAAACCGGATTTCTTTAAATAATGTTATTTTATTTTGGCAAGTTTTTTGAAAAGCATAATAATAACTGATGCAAAAATGTTATAAAAAATGTTAATGTTAGTTGTGTTTTGCATTTACTTGCAAATTAGCAATATATTTACTGGATACAGCAGATATCTGTGGAAAGAAGTAACTTTGTTAAAGTGACAGAGTTCCCAGAAATATTCAAGGCTGTTGTGCAATTGAACCAAAAAAATAATAATAATAATAATTTGAATCTTCATCTGATATTTATCTGTATGTAAAATGCACAGATCATATTTGTGGTAGTGGGACGGTTTTATCCGGTCAACACTGATTGGAAAGAAGTTGCCTCAACTTGCAGATTAATATCCTTTCTTTGAATTGAAGCATTCATATGTGTAATTCTGTTCATATGTCACACTAAACAATAAAATTACCAAAGCAAAACTCTGCTTTGTGTCATTTTGATTGCTGTCTCATGAATATGCTGTCAGCCAGCCAGTTCGTCATAAGCATGTCTGTTGGACAAATGAGCCCACGGACCACTTCTGTCTCTATGAAAGCCATCTATCCTGCTGCAGGCATGGCACAGCACAGAAAAACACTAGGAGAGATGGTCCCCCATTAATCTATGTTGACTGGCTGGAAATTGCATCTTTGTAATGAGTATTAGGTGTGCATCTACATGAATTAAAGCTGAATGAGCGTCTGATTGATTTCCTCGTCCCCAAATGACGCTGCTTCCTGTGATCATTATTGTTTAAAAGTGACTAAATCATATCTTGGTGATTAAATGTCTTTGTGAAGAGAGGAAGAGATAAAGTCAAGACACAAAGTTTGAGAAATTGCATCTGTCTTCAAGTTTCAGTTTATGTACTGTAGCCTTGGTGAGTTGTAGAAGTCGATGTTGGGAATGTTTGGTCAGATTCATTGTCTGACGACACACTTGAAAAAAAAATAGAGTAAATGAAAAGAAATGTATTAGATTTACTGTTTTAAAAATTCCACATGAGCATCTTGAATGCAAACGAGTAAGAAAACGATTAAAGATTAAATCCTGGTGAAACAATTGTTTGAGTTGGCATCGGGTTTGTTTTTTAATTTACAAAAGTAGAGTCTTAGACGGTTTGGAAAAACAATCTTGATGCCTTCCTTTGTTCTGATGAGTGGAGTCATCCATTCTTAAGAACAAGATGTCAATGCCAAGTTTAACTCCTGTTAATAAACTGCATTCGAGTGCAGGCAGCTAACGTCTGTGTTTGGTCTCCTCCCACTTACAGGGTGTTCCAAAAGTATTCAACCCCGACCCAGCTATGTAGATGGAGATTCTCTGTAAGCAGCAGCTTGATCTTCCCAAACATTCTCAGTTGGATTTAGGCTGGACTTTGACTGGGCCAATATGTTTTAGTCTAAATCATTTTCAGTTGTGACTCTGGCTGTATCTTTTAGCGTCATCTTGCTTCTAGATAGCGAAGCTTTTTCTAGCCTCTGCAACACAGATGTCAAACTCTAGGCCCGGGGGCCAAAACCAGTCCACCTTAGCTTTTTAATGTGGCCCTCTTGACTTTAGAGGGCCACATAAAGATTCTTCGAAAAACAGTCGTGTGCTTAATTATAATTTTCACAATCGAAAAGGCGTTTCTATCTGTTTAGCACCAAATTACATCAATATTATTTAAATATAAGAAGGACTCATCAAATATGGAGATAGATATTTATTAATATTTCACCATTTTGTTAATGGATTTTGTTACACTCATCTACAATCAACCCTTTGAGGACATTCATGATCTTGATACGGCCCAAAATGAAAATGAGTTTGATATCACTGCTTTTCAAGACTGTATAGTATTTAACTCCACCCATCTTTGCATTTTTAATAATTCAACATTATGACAGCAAGGAAAATAAAAGAATAAAGAAGAATAAAGTCAAACTTGTTTTTTTTTCTTTCTTTGGCTGATGTCTCATTTCTTTTTAAAATTGAAAACTCTGTATGCTGTTACCTTTATTTTTACATGAAGTCGACCATTCTCCACAAATATCTCTATTACTCTATTTGTATCTCATTTTCTTTTCATTTAAAAAAAAAAATCCAGCGGCTTTAATGTGGATGATCGCCAAGAAGGAATACTTTCACTGCAGATTTATGGCCAATCAGAAAAACTAAATATGTCATTCACATTCATTAAATATATTGGACAGACTGTTGGACGTCACGATAATTAAGTATATTGGCCATATAAAGACAGACTCCAATGGACATATGCCAACTGCCTGTTTCATTCACAATGTGTGGCAGAGAGGTGAGGCTCAGCACTGCAACGCCTCACCACGGACTCCTTCCTTGTATTTCAACAAGTACTGTGTAAATTCAGTGATTTCGACCATAAAAATATTATGATATGTATAAAAGCAAACTTATAGAAAACTTAGGTGGACAAATTAATTTTCTCTCATCATTGTTCGCATCTACTTCTTATGTACATATTTCACTTGTCAGGTTTACAGGTGAGGTACTGCCTCCCCTGAGTGGCATGTCACTGAATGTTCCCCAATGGACCTTTGGGCCCTCAGTGAACAGCTATATCTGTTCTGAGATTTAATTTTGTTGAAGGCAGTTGGTTGCACAGGATTTTATTTAGATGAAACAACTCAAAGGGACTGAATATTAATGCATCTAACAGTTTTCATGCATTTATCTGTACATATAAAAGTAAAAAAAAAAAAAGTCTCACTTTCTTTCCATTGCACAGTTCTGTACTATTTTGAAAGGATTTCATGTAAAATCACAATAAAATAAGATAAAATTTCCTGTTGAGGTTTGAATATGCAGTTTTTATGGTAATCATGTGTCTGACGGCATACTACGCTAAATCTCTACATATTTACAAACATGCATTTTACTTTACGGAATTTTGAACTTCTGTGCATCCTTCTAACTCCTGTTGTTTTGAGAACACACAAAAACCGCAGGTTCCTAAGACACAACCTGACAAACTAAAGAACTCTCTGCCCCCCAAAAATGGGCAGAGCCCGTCACCTCGTGTCTCGACATATTTACCGTACCTGGACACACTAATGCTCCTTTGTAATGTCTCTCTGGTAATTATACTGCCAGGCACCCTGTTGGGGTAATTATACTAAAAACACCCTCATTAGCAGCATCAAGATGAAAACTCCCAGAAGCTTAACCATCGTTCTTTCCATGCTAACACCTTCTTATTGTTAAATTTCTGCTTGCTGCACCACATTGCAGCAGTATCATAACTGCTTTTCACCACGGCTGCACAGAAACCAAGTTATTCTTTGTTATTGTGACTTATATTTTCTTTTTTTTTTTTGCTGTATTTACACTCTGCAGAATTTCATGGATGCTCTAATTTTCTCTACTGCTGCCTGGCTTCAGGGTGCATACCACTTTAAATAAAGAATGTTAGTAAAGGCTGAAAGTTTTATGCGAAAACATCAGTAACTCATAGTACACACGCACACTTGCTGGTTGTGAAGAAACAGAATTAAAATTTTAAATGTCAATACTATATTTGCTTAATTATTCTTTAATTGACATACTGCGGACATATTGCAGAATAAATTTAAATGCCTCCTAAGTTTGCTGGGATCTCTGTAGAGATATTAGCTGAATGCTGTCGAGAAAAAAGGACAAATAACTAAAATTAGGGTAAAGAGTTCTGCTGCCCCAACACAAAGGGGAATGCTGTTCAACAAACATATCAAACCAACAACAAAATTATGAGTTCTGAGTCCTACACTGTCTGGCAATTCGCTCTTTCTAAATTATTCAGGGGCAAGGCTTTTTTATGTCAGCAACTGTGTGTTTTCCATTGACAAAGCTAGCCTCACCTAATAGTTTCACTGTGTCTGCCGTTTTATGACTGACATAGCAATAAGCTGATTGTCCAGATATTTATGCCATCTGCAGCTAGGAGAGATAATTAAAGTATATAAATTAATCAAGTGCAATTAATTAAAGGCTTTATGTTCACAGCAGTACATCTTTGCATGTATAATTTATATTTATTGATTTGTTTGGTTTCATTAGCCCATAAGATAACAGTGCAGATGCATTAGAGAGGAAAATGCACAATTAGCATGCGGTAAGGGCTGCTGGTAATTGATACATCAGCGAGCACTCCCTGCAGATATAAAGCTGTGTAAACTGTCATAAGCAGTTACGATCGATGACTGATATTTCGCGCCATATCTCCTGTTTGATTAATGGTGTTTTTGAAAGCAGCCCCCCACTTAATGGGACGCTGATAGGCGTTCAGAATTTACTGTTTAATCAGGGGGAAAAATTTATTGCAGTGCAGAACCTGCACCGTTGCTGGCGGAAATGTATGATTGGTCTCGGTAAGTGCTATGCTGATGTTATTTGCTCCCGTCAGCAGCCAATATGGCTGAGCATTTAGAGCTTTGTGCTTCCCAGTTGATTTTTCATTGACTGTGCTGCCATCGTTCATCACTGGCTGGTTTCCCTCTGTTCTGCAGGGCTGAGAAGAAGTCAAGCCGTGTAGTCAATAGCAGTGGAGGTGTGCTCTGCTTTTCTGGGACTCCATGAAATGCTAACAGTGTTTAAAATGCACTCAAAGAGAAGGACACATACTTATTATCCTGATGGCGAGAGTACATGCTTATTATAATTTGTAGATTAGAGGAAGTATTTTTTTTAGAAGTTTATAATTTCACTTATTGATCTATTTACGTAATTATTATGTGTTGTTTTTTAATTTTTCCATCCAATGAATTGTGGGGCAAAAGTTATGTATGTGTTATGTAATTGTAAATAAACACAGTTATTTATGAAATAATAGTGTTTTTATTCAAATACGCTATAAAGTGATCAAGTTAACAAATAAATAAATAGAAAAACAACCAATCAGCCTGATTACAAGAAAGCAATACATGCCACCAAATGCAGAAAACTGATGTGGCAAACCGTTATCTAAATGCTTTATCAATTTATTTTGTATCTGAAAGGATGCAATTTGAAAGGATGAAGTTTTTTGATTGTTTTTTCTAAGAAACAAAGAACTTTATACACCTCTTACAGATGAAGATGCATATGTATGAAAAATAATGATAAAGCATTTGATTCCTTTGCATTCCCATCTAGCATGAACAACTGGATTATTGAAAATATATTTAAGGAATTCCATAACCTGCAACCTTAAGCACAACGACACAAAAATAACACAAGGGCCACTCCAATTTATTAGCAATAACTCAATAATACCGTCATGCAGAGGTTCAGTCTGCATCAATGAAGAATTAATTCATCTACACAGTCTGGCAAACTCTGACCTTCAAATTAAATTTGTGAATAAGTTGACCAACCAAGGGAACTCAAATTTGATTAAGACTAAAGCATTAATTACTATAAGTGGGACCAAGTTGTTGTCTTGCAAGCCTCAAGCAAGTTTCAAGTTTTTATCCTCAAGTCTTGAGTAAAGACAGATAACTGTCAAGTCTAGTACTGTGTTTGAAACTTGGAATTTCAAGTCCAATTATAAATGATTATTTATCTCAAATTGTAGTGAAACATATGTAACTGCACTTACAAAGAATAAAATCGCATGTTGTACAGTTCAGTTAAATGTAGCTGCACCAATAGTCTTCCTTTAAAATATAAAAGCAGAACTTCATGTTCAGACTTAATGCATAGTCTGCAGTAAACAATCCATTTATTCTCAATATGATTTCCTAACATAGATGTATTAAAATATATATGACCCATCCTCTGATGAAACTGGACCTGTTTCAGGGCGATGAGGAGGAGACAGAGCTAAACTCTCTTCCCTCAGCTGAGATACAGAACTCGCTTTCTGAATCAGCTCCCCACACACTGTCTACAAGTAACCTTGAGCTAATAAGCTACATGTTATTCTTGATTGCTCTATAAAAATAGCATGACAAAAATAGTATACATGCTAAAACAAAACTGTGTAATCAACCTAGCCTTGAGAACACTTGCAAATAAAATGAAGCTAGCTATAGTTAGCTTTGTCATCATAGCAAAAGAAAAGTATCACCTAGTACCATTCTTCATTGAACTTCAAATGTGAAATTGTTCTATCTCACTCTGTTATTTTTTGTGCATATTTTGCACGCTGCACTTTGTTTTATTTATTTTATTTTATTTTTTTTTTTGCTGAGTTCTGCACAGTTTATGTACCTGAACAAAATAAAAATAAATGTATTAATGTATCTCACTTTTTTAAATATAATATTTAAATATAACATTGGTTTAGATAATTTCAAGTCCCAAGTCATTATTGCAAAAGTCCAAGTCTAGTCACAGGTCTCTCAACATGTTTTCAAGTAAAGTCTAAAGCTAGGCTTTATGCATACATAGTGCCATTTATAACAAAATAAAGTGACCATGTTACCTTCAGTTGTTATAAAAATGATGTATATGTGACTGGCCATGGGAAAACTGGGACCAAGTCTGTCTGGGGGCATTTTGATTTTTTTTTTGTTTTGTTTTACAGATTCTTAAAATTTGGACTCTAAGCGTTGTGTAATGATGTCAAACATATTGGAAAAGAAGATTAAAAATGTTTGCTGCCAATCATTCTAGGGGTTTGTCAGCAACTGGCCAATCAGTGGTGGCAGTTTGTCCGGAAGTACACGCCCCCCATGTGGAGGAACTGAACTTCGTCATTGCTAACACGCTGCGGTTATACAGATTTTGAGGAAAATAATAAGAAAATTATGATGTGTTGTCTGTTGGGAACATGTAATTCCGACAGCCGTTACCCAGAGAGTTCAGCGAGCGGAATATAATTTATTACATTTACAAAATCCAAACGGAGTCTGGAATAATTCAAGAAATTAGTCAAGGTCTGCAGCCGACCTCATATCAAGTTGAATGACCAACGGCAACTACCACGTTCTTCTGCACAAAGCTAACAGGTTGTAAACATCCTATTTTTTTTTTTGTTTAACGACACTCATTGATTGTCAAATTAAAAATGATTAAGTGAAGGTGGTTATGCTTAATTTTATCTGTGTATATTCCAATGGTAGCTTTATGGCAGAATGGAAGTATGTGTTGCTGTAGTATTTACATTTAAGCACCTTTTTATACTAAAGTGTATTTTTAAGCAGGCTAGTAGTATTCAAGTCATTATTCACTCCTTTTTTTTACGTCCAAAGTGCGTCTGACACAGCTTTCACTGTAAAACCAATGAACTTTTGTGCCCCTCATTCTTCCTCTGGCTGCGAAAGACTTGAGCTTTAATGTTGATTTTTCTCTGTTGTTTCCCGGAAATAACCGTACAGACGTCATGAAGGACTCGTTGGAGAATTTTCTTGCCTGTCTTCTTTGCCTCAGTGTCGCCTTATAAGGCAAAAATGAATCAAAAAATGTTACGCTGACGCATTGAGTTCAGCTACCACTGTTTTAACAATGTTTGTCGGAGGTTTGCTCTACTAAAGCATGGGCGTCATGTCAATTACTGAGAAATAGCTCTCAAAGTTTCAGCTGAACTTCATTTTACCGAAGGAGATAAACAGAGGCTATAGCTTAATTTTGGTGACTCCACAACCTTGATTTTTACTGAAAATTATACAAAATTATCATTTAATTCACTGATAGAAAACGTCTATGTTACACCATCATCCTCTACTGAGTGGTATTCTGTGCAGTGGCTTTCCAGTGTTCAGAAAATGTGCCCCGAATGCCATGAATGTTTAATTAATGTTGGCAGAGAACATTGACCTGTATTAAAGAATTAACAAGGAAAAACATTAGTAATAAAATATAACTTTATTTAATGAATATTTTAATGTATGCTTTAATGTATGTTTCAAACATTATTTGTTAAACTTTTATTAGAAAAATTTAAATGGTGCTAAAGGGATCGAGGGTGGCCATGTGGTATTTATTCAGTCATGTAACAGTGATAACATAGAAGCAATGTAAACATCGTGGTCACTTTTACACAGTGTCAAAAGTGTAGGGAAATAAATAAATAATACATTAGATATCTGTAAATATGGCTATAACAGCAATATCAATATTGGATATCAAAATTTTCACTTTTGTGTGTCCCTAGTAATTGCTCATCTGCAGCTTAGAAAATTAATTTAACCTGGACAAGCATTACAAAAAATGTGAAACAATAGTCAATGTAACTACAAATATAAGAGGGAGGAGTCTCATAGAAACATATAAAAAGAAAAGCATTATTATTATTTTTTTCATTAAATTGACTGATTAAATTTCAGTCAATTTAATAAATAAACTCAGTCTAGTTTCTGTGTCCGTGTAAACTACTGGATCTATGGCACCTCTGTCACATTTGGCAACATATGCCAGCTATGTGAACGTTGCGCTCTGCCACCCATTTGTTGTGATCAGCACCATATATAGGTAATTTATTTTCCGGTTCATCTGTTAAGCATCTTGTAAACATCATCAGCAGCGCAGTGGAGCGACTCGCTGGATAAAAACCACCCACTTGGCTGCAGCTTGGAGAGGATGTCATATTAACTGCTATGCATGTTGTATTCTATGCATAGAAGCAGTCAATTTAAGTATGCCCTGAAAATGATCAAAGCCTGGGCATTTTCATCAAAGAAAGACTCCTGGATGCCCCAAACAGATCGTGTAAAGTGGCCGCTACAGCAGCCCACTGTACCTTAAAAAAGATGAAA
Source organism: Poecilia formosa (assembly GCF_000485575.1). Lineage (NCBI taxonomy): Eukaryota > Metazoa > Chordata > Actinopteri > Cyprinodontiformes > Poeciliidae > Poecilia > Poecilia formosa. Next base: position 1,210,449 of record NW_006799985.1, on the reverse strand, counting down.
AAGTTCAACAGATAATTCTGCTTTTGTGAGATGGTGTAGGGTATATTCACTTTAGACTACTAAAAATGTAGTTTTTATTCTCTTTTTTTCCCCCATAAAACCTTTGGTTATCTTCAAGTGTGTGAGGGCTGTTTTAGTCATCCGAACTGTTGCTTCTGACGTATTTTGAGGATGTAGTCACTACATGTTGCGTCATTGATAATTCATGTGGCTGTTGCAATTTAATTACTCTTAATAGGATGTGGGGTATATGGACACCACATGTTGTTGCCCAGGCACAGCTTCTGTGCAGTATTCATGAAAAGTGAGTGGAGGAGGCCATGTAAAATTAACCAGGGTGCTGCCTACTATATATGCTTTGCATATACTTCTGAAACAATGAGTTTCAGGAGCTGCTTTCTCCAGGTGGGTGCCAGATCCACATACATTGTTGCCCTCTGTCTGCAACAATTTCCTCCCCTTATGTCAATGTAAATACCTATAGCAACACTGCCTCCTGTTTAGGGGTGTATATGTGCTATATCAGAGGAAGAAGTTATTTGGCCTCTGGTGATGTGCTTTAAATCAGGACCTACACCTGTTGTTATCTGCTTCCTCTTCCCACCCTTAGGTTATTTTCTGAGTTGCATCAGTGGAGAAAATATTCGGTCTTTTCCTGGGCTTGCATTGAGGAATCTTCCACACATGGTTGTGGCAGCATTTGGAGCAGGATGATGGAGGAAAGCAGCAAATAATGCAAAAGTAAGAAACTGTAAGAGAAACCTTTTGACCTCCCCTTCCCTCCATCCTGAAGCAGTACTGAAATTTAACAGCTGGATATTTTTGTTCCTCTCATGTGTTCCTTTGATTTTGCTGCTATAGCTGGTAGAGAGTTTGACCCTGATAGTTTAACCATATTGGACCTTTGTTCAGTTGTTTGTTCAGTTGTCTGGCTGCATGTTTGGGGTTGTTGAAAATATCCTTTTCAATAGTCAGTGGCAAAATCTTTGCATTACTGCAGGTAAATTCTTATAACAACTGCTGACAAATAAGCTCCAAGATTTTGAGGCTGATCTCAAAGTCAAGCTGACTTTGAGACTTTGAAGCTGACTCTAATTGGGACTCTCCAAAACATTAATATTACTTCCAATCAGAAGGAACATGTTGACAAAATTACACATTATTTTAAACCTTATAGTTAGATTGGTCTCAAAAGACCATGATACCAGGGTTTCCCCCAGTGTATTATAAGCCTGGCGGGCCACCAGGCTTTATTTGTACCCCCACCAGGACAGGCATTATTTCTTTATACGTTTGTCTTTTTTAAGACTTTATAGTTGGTGTTTAGGTATTAATAATGTTTTAATACCTAAACCTCGTGATATTTTAAAATTCCCCGTCAACTTTAAAAGGTTTTTAACTCAAAAGCAGAAGGTCGCTGGATGACTGCCCTAGCACCCCAACCACCAGGCGTAGCAGGGTTTCTGTGCGAATCCCTGGGTACATTGTTCTGCATATTTAAGTGGCAAACTGTAAGAGAAACCACTTGACCTTCTGTGCTACCCCTTCCCTGAAGTCGAGCTGAGATGTTTGTTTCTCAGCTGGCTGGTTGACCCATCTGATAGTAAGACCATATTGACACGGACGGATCGCCACAACCTTAAAGCCATAACAGGCTATCTGATTTCCTTCTGAGAGATCCCCAGAGAGTGAGAGGTTCCATTTTTTTATTTAATTTTTTTTAAACTTGTGTATAAGGAAACTGCAGGGCCTGGCAGGGAGGTCAAATCAATCTCTGCTATTTATTACACAGAAATGTGACACTCCATCCTAAATGCTCCCATCCCAAGTGATTTAGCATCTTGTCTGCGCTGTCTGCAGAGCGTGCGTACTGCTGTGTGTATTTCTGCGTGCCAGTGAGGTGAGGAGCTCTGCGTTTTACGACCGTTGTGCCAAACTGTCTTCTTTCTCCGACTCGTCTCTTGTAAACAAAGATAGCTTAATATGCTCTTTGGAGACAGTTTTATGTAAAGCTTTTAGCCCTGGTGTATGTATCATATTTACTGTAAGTACACTTCAAACACAAGAGCGGCTTAATGCAACGCAAATGAGTAAGGATTGCAGGGTCAACTCTTGAACACAGCGGCTAAATATGATCAGTGTCTCATTCTTTGATGCTCATTCAGGTTTTGTCTGTATTAAGTTGTCTAAACTGTGCAGGATACTGGGACAGCAGTCCCATTTCAGCAGGAATTAGAGCTCTGTTTACTGCGTGACAATGTGATATTGTGTGGCTCATGCTGTCTTAATTGGAAACAGTCTCACCCCTCAAAAAGGTGCATGAGACCCCTGGTTTGATGAGGCAATCCCAATGCTCCCCTTTCCCACCACCCTTCCTCTCACCCACCTCCTTTTTGCCTGTGAATCGCAGCACAATTCCCTGAAGCATTTCCTTAATCCTCCAGAAGATCATGCTCTCCCACTAAATATGGTACCTGTGGACAAACAATGGATTTTTCCATAATAATAAGCTGAAGATTTCATTATGACTGGCTAATGGATGGGCAGGTCTAGGTCTAGCAGACACTCAGAGAAGCTTCCTTTTGATCAGCAGCACAGGGTTAATCCATGGTAAGAAATAATGGAGACTTGGAGAGAGAGGAGGGGGAGAAAAGTATTGAGCTGGGCTGAATTTACAGCTGAGAGGGCTCAGTAAAAGGATGATTTTTAGAGCCTCTTGCTGCGTATTGAAGGGAAGGCTGTCTGACAAGTCATCAATGAGCCCTGGCGCTGTACTAAACTAATGAAAGCTGCATTTGATCTTCTGCAAAGAGGTTCAATACTTCTCCTGCTATTATTTAAGTCCTCAGCTCTTCCAAACCTGTTTTCAGATCCACAAAATCAGTAAATTGCACAGGGAAGTAAACTGTGTTTGTAAGTATCGGACGGGGAGGAAATATTCAAACTGCTTCTAATGTATCCCTGTTGATTGCACCATGTATATGCTTCCTTATTTGTTCAAGTCTTTTCTTCTCAACCTGGTTGGGCAGAAACGTTTTAGGTTGGGTCATTTAGATTCAAACGTTAGGTACACGGACAGTTTTTGTTATGCACTTAGCCGTTATCGCCTTTCTTTTTATTTTCTCTGGTCATCTTGTGTGGTCTGCTGTCTTTGGTTTGCTTTTGCTCTTGAATATGAACCAGTGTATAGCAGTCTAACAGCACTTGAAGCGTTTAATGTGTTTTGACCTTGTCTGTGCTCGGCTTTCCAACGAGTCCAACTCTTCTTCCCAGATGTCTGCATCTTATCTCCTGTTCACACATTGAACAAAAACTCTAAAATCTGTTGCCAGCCATATTATTTTCTCATCGAAGCCAAATCAAAATAAAGCCTGGCTGTGGAATTTATATTAATGCCCAAATGTTACAGGCCCACCCCAGCTGCACTTGAGAGTCGAAGCTGGATGAAAGATTTGGTCTGAGCTTGTGCCAAGGAACAGGGCATGCGTCATCTGCTAACATCAATGATGGGGCTGGACCGCAAGGAAAACAACCCATCCTTGCACTTGAACTGCTGTGATTCAAGGTTATGTTAACTGAAACATGTTGAAGCAATAATATAAACACTGTGATAAACCAGCAGTTTGGTAGATTTCAGTAATAAATCTGGCCAGAGGGGGCCTGACTGAAATTTGTGACATCAAGTGGTTGTAACTGTTGAAGTCTCCCATTATGCAGCTGTTCAGCTTCACAGTTCATTGCAGCAGCGTTAAAGGTATTATTTGCAGGTTTTATCTTTGCTTAAAAATAAATTACAAATGCATGCTCTAAATATAAAGCTTTGGGTTACATACGGTGCTGTGAAAAGTATTAACCTTTTACAGATTTATTACTTTTTGCCCTTTTTTGTCACACCTAAAAGGTTCGTATTTAATTAAACTCTGATAAGAAAATATGAGTTAATGCAAAATGTCAAATAATGATTGTTTGCCCTATAAATACAGGCTGTTGGTTCGATTCCCAACCTTGAGACCTTTTCTGCGAAACAAACTGGTAGAGACAGAACCTTTTTTCAGGGAGAAGTGCTGAAAAGAGGGCAGTGCAGCTGAATGAGATAGGCCTGCTAATCCTCACATATATATTCCCCTAATTAATCCTGATTACTACATTTTAATCAGCCTGCTAAAGCTGCCCTGGAATAAAGTGACACTTCCTAATGAATTAAATCTACAGTTACCAGTTGGTGCTCTCTTTTTTCTGACTGGTTTCTTTTTAGCGTCCCATGTCAGTTTTGTGTGGAGGCTTCCATTGTTTCAGCATGTGGTCTCACTCTACAGCAGTGAACTGCTAAATGCCTGGGTCACACCTGCGCCCCTTTTATGGGGTCTGCAAGTCACTTCACTGTTAAATATATATATCCAGGATTAAGAACTTTACAGCGATTTAAAAAGTGTTTTTGCACATTTTGCGCAAAAGTTCATAAACGTCTCCAATCCACAAAATTCCACACATTTTATTGGGATTTCAAGTCAATAAACATAAAGTAACACATGATTGTCTTTTCTTTGATTGTTTGATAAATAAAAGTACAAGTAAACCCTGTGGTTCAGTCTCACTGAGTAATTAATTTCTTTGTGGTGTGTCTACCACCAACTTTGCATGTCAAAAGACAAAATTACCTCAGTCAATTGAATTTAGGTTGGACTTTGACTGGGCCATTTTAACACATGGATAAATATTTCACTGTAGCTCTGGCTGTTTAAGAGCTGCCGTTCTACTGGAAAAACAACCTCCAAGTTATTTGTTTGGGTTAGTTTTCTAGTCAGCTCTTATAGCTCAACTGTCCCTGCTGAAGAAAAAAACAGCATGATACTGCTGCACACCTGCACAGTGAGGTGGTGTATTTAATGTGTAGTTAGTTTTCCTGCATCCACAACCTTTGCTCTATGGTAACCTTTACATTGGACAGCCTGTCTTTCCTTAAACCATAGCTTTTTTTTTTAACCTTTCTTCCAGGTTTATGGAGTGCATGACTTAGCTGTCCTGTCAAAACTCGAGTTCCTGAGGAGCTACATCTATGTAGCACATCAGGACCTGATTTTTCTCTGACCAGTTTAATATGTTTCTGGATCTTTATGATTCCATTTGTTTACAAATTTTCTCTAAAAATCCTCAGAGCCTCTAACAGAACAAAGTCTAAATATGTATTTTCCAGGCACATAGTGCCATTTTGTAGCACCGCTACGTAACTGTATTACCTTCAGTTGTTATAAAAATGCTGTATATATGAAACATAACCATACAAATTTGACTTCACAATTTAACAGATTGATATAGAAAAAAAGTCAATTTTACATAACACCCTCCCCTTAAACAAGGCCTAAACTACACATAAGTGGAGTCAGCTGACCAGTTAGTTGACTTCTGAAGGCAATTAGATGCACTGAATTTTTTGGAGTATCAGCTTAAAGAAGGCTCACTAAAAATCCATCGATTAAAAAAAAAAATCCCTAGAAATGCTTAGAAATGTGTGGTTATTGTGTGACAAAACAGGGAAAAGTTCCTGTGGAATAACCTCAGCAGACATTGTATATTTTAAGTCTTTTTTTTTTTCTTTTTTCAAAACAGTGAAGGCTTTTTGAATGTACCGAATGGAAACTTGTACTTATTCAAATCCCCAGCCTACCTTTGAACTTCAATTGAAATATTCTTGATTCTTGAAAGCAGTGATCAACCGTAACCCCCTTGCCAGTCAAATGTCCAGTTCAATGCAGTGTGTTTTTAGCTGCAGAAAAAAAAATAAACAGATAGGTGACCCCGCTTTTCCTTCCGGGTCAGCAGCTCCCGGTGGCCGAGTGGTTTGAGACCATAGCCGTAATGAAGTCTGTCCCCCTGCGGTCGGGCCCTCTGCCTCCCTCATTTGAGTGGTCCATCCCTGGAAGATGGGATCCTGTGAAGCAGTGATTGTTTCCACAATTAGGTGAGCAGAGTGGAGCGGGAGTGCTCGTGGATCCCTCCCGCAGATTTGCTCCCTCAACTCAACCTGCCCTGAAAAACAATAGCTAGCTGTCGCCCGTCCGCTGATGTGCCTTTGATCAGCCAAATGAAGGCTGCTGGCATTTCTTATGGAGTGGAGATTGCTTATCGATCTATATCAAAATATTCATGCTAATCCCGGGCAGTGGGAGACTATTTTCAAGCTGGGTTAGCAATCAGAGCTGCCGTCCTGTCTGGAGCAATTCGCTGAGCTGGGAAGTCTAATCAGCTCAGGGTCCTGCAGTCAAATGCACTTTGCTGTTTAAATTTGGACCCCTGACATTGATGGAGGAGTCCAGAGAAAGGTGTTGACAAACCAAATTGTTTGTTCCAGCACTATTTTGCTAGAGATCAAGTCCAGAGTAATGCGCAGTGAATTTGTTCATTACTAGCTGAGGTTGGAGAGGAGAAGGCTGAGATTTCACCCTCACTCCAGCGGAGAAGGGCTGCTGCTTCAGACTTGTAGGGGAGGGCTTGATCATGGTGCTGAGTGTGTGCATGTGTTTAGGGTGTGTGTGAATGGTAGATGAGACGTATCATGTGGACAGTTTGGAGGCAGGTCTTTTGTGTGTGGTGGAGTTGGAGAGAGTGTTGAAATTTTGAATTATCCACATGATTCTTCATTTCCCCACTTCCTGGCCATTTCCTTAAATATCACAGTGCAGCAACTGCAGAACATATTCATTGGGTTAATAGAAAAAATACATTCTGAGAGGTTTGGTGTGCATTTGTGAATTTGGCCATCTTGAGCAGGTACCTTCTAGAACAGGGGTGGGCAATCCTGGTCCTGGAGGAGCGGTGTCCTGAAACTCTTAGATGTCTCCCTGGTCCAACACGCTTGAATCCAACAGCTGAATCACCTCCTCAGTACAGTTAAGTTCTCCAGAGTCCTGCTAATGACCTCATTACTTGACTCAGGTGTGTTGAAGTTGAGACACACCTAAAAGTTGCAGGAGACCGGCCCTCGAGGCCTGGAGTTGCCCACCCCTGTTCTAGAACCACCATTCGCTTCATGTCCGCTGTATCTCTTGTCCAGCTTTGCACCTCTAAAGGCTGAGACGCCTCTACAGGTTTTCTCCAAGCATCAGAGTATAATTGGCTCCGTCCAGGTTCCCATCCACTATGGCTACCCTGATCATGCTGGAGAAAAAAACATTCCCACAGCATAACTCTGCCACTACCATATTTTACAATATTAGTTTCACTTACCAGAGATAGTTTTGCATGTAGGTCAGAAAGTTCAGTTTTGGTCTCATCTGATTAGAGAATCTGCTTTACTAATTTAGCAATCTGTGAAGGCAACTGGCTGAGCTTTAGTTTTATTTAAAGTATCTTACTACGTAGCTTTTTATTTGAAAAAAAAAAATAGACGTATCATTTTCCTTCTTTAGCTATCCATTGCTTTATATTGGTCTATCACAGAAAATTCTGGGGATAAACATGGAAGTCTGTGTTTAAACAGAAGGTATTATGTGAAACTGACTTATTGAACTTTATATCACTTATATAACTAGCCTCAGCAGCAGCATTAGCAGATACCTGGTGGAAATCTGCAAATCTGCTGAGCTAATCATATAAACTATTTCTCATTCAAACGCTTCTAAGACTGATTGTTAACGACAGAATGAGAAGCAATGTGTTAGGATCTGTGTTTTCTGTGTAGTTATTTTTTAGGTTTTTCTGTGTTAGTCCAGTTTCCCCTGTGAATCTGTCTTCCCTGTTGATTGCTCCCAGCTGTATCCAGTTCCCTGATTACCTTCCCTGTGTATTTAACCCCACCTGTTGTCTTTGTGTCGGATCCTCGTCGTGTGTTATGTCGTCAGTCTGTTCCCTGTGCCGTCTCTGTTGGACTTATCAGTAAAATTAATTATTTTCATCATCATCCTGGGCCTGCCTGCATCTTATCTCACCTCACCAAAACCTGAATCATGACACAATGTTGTTGTGATGATGTGATGAAGGTGGAGTGTCTTAGAATAAGAGCTTCTTAAAGAGACAGAGGCCAATTTCAAGGCATCACATTGTGAAGTCACATTCCTTTTAGATTGTATTTGATAGACAGAATCTTTGTTGCAATATAAGGTAACAGTTACTTCATTGTGCTATAAGATATTATTATGTGGCTGGAGAATCCACAACACTGTCCCTTTAAACCATGACAAAAACTGAAAAAGTTCAAGTTGTATGAATGGTATAAAGCTGAAAAAAAAAATCTGGAGAAGAGCACTTCACCAATACAAATAAAGCAAAACAAAAAGTCAGGGTTAACCTGAATGACTTCAATGTGCATGACTTTCTTGATCACAAATGATTTTTTTCTCTCTGCCTCTGGCTAAGGCCCCTCCTCCTGTCCTGTGACGCAGGACATGCTAAATCTGTCTCAGCCTGTTAATACTGTCATGCAACAATTGTGCAAAGAAATCTGAGAAGAAAAAGCATTGCCAGAATGGAGAGATTATCCTGCTGGAGGGTTGAAGGGCTAATGTCTTGCCATATGGCCCAGATTGTAATGTGCAGTGTCCTGCTTCAGGGTCAATCATACATCAAGTATTAGTGTCAGGTGGGGATTAATGCTTAATGTTTCCTCACCTCCAACATACAGTAGTGCAGCACACTCCACCTGGCATAATGGATTTCCCGTCAGCCAAGTTATAAAACTGGAGTTTTGTCGAGGAAATAAAAGAACAATAAAATATATGTAACATATATATTCATGGCTAGTAACTGTTATGCACTTTTTTGGTGAAAACAAAACAATCACCTCTTTCATCTGTTTTGCTGCTTGTTTGGAAACATTTCTGCTGGCTGTTGCTGCATAAACTACTGATTAGTGAGATTATTGCTATTGTTGGCTGATGCCGAGTCGTACGTTTTCACAGAGCGTGATTTACGCCACACTTAGGCTTGCGGGCGCTACAGCCAGAGTGGTTTCTCTGTGCATAATAAAGATTTATTTTTCTCAGTTTCCGTGCTGATATTTAGCTCATATCGGTCGTTATCATTCATCCAATAGAATGCGCTCACGCTCAGGCCAAAGAAAAGCTGTAATTTGATGCAAAGTGGAGTGGATGTAAACTGGGACTGCACAATCTTATATTATTTGATTATTGCTGCAGTTAAAAGGATCTTAGCTTCGCTTTAACACTTCTCTGGACACCTCTTTGTAGAGATAGTAATTTCAATGGATTTGGCAGTTGCCCTATAAGTGGCCTTCTACTGTTTGTCACCTGGCAAAGCGTTAAGCCAAGTCCTGGCTAAGGAATTAACCTGAATCACTATATAAGTAATTACCCTCATAATCCCTTTTTGACTGATTAGAATTGATGGGTTGTTTCTCAATTGACATGCGTGCCTGTCATTATGAATCCTCTCCAAACAAAGTGGCAAACGCAAATGTCAGAGGAGAAGGAGAGGGGTGGGGGCAAAACACATTGTGTATTGTAACCTTGAAAAATGTGTTGATGGAGATGAGGGTGTGACATGGGAAGGTGAGGTGTTTCTGCGTGTACGCGTGTGTGTGTATGTGTGTGAGGTTCACATATGTCAGACGGCAGGATGTGAGGTGCAGGTGTCGCTAGGCTTTGGTGCTGCTTGTCACCTTGTGAATAAACAGCAGTTGTTCATCGGGGAAAGGCGGGACTGATTCATGTGAGACGGGCGGATCATGGCAGATGGATGTACTTTTTCATATGTGTAAATAGTCGCAGCTAGCTATTAACATTCCTCTGTGCAGATGGCAAACTGTAATAAAGTACAGGCGATAAAACAAGGCTGCTCGTCTATGGCTGATGCCCAGCCGATGTTTGTTCATTTTTACATACAGTGCAATATGTTCTCTATAGCACAAGGGCACAATAACTAGTGGGGGATATTTAGAAGTGCCTGTTGTTCCTGAATAGTAAACAGTTTTAATGTCACACTAAAAAGCCATTTGATCTGTTTTGATTTCACATGGCAGAACTTGAAAAACTTATAATTGCATGCTAGTTCATATTCAATCCAGTGAAATATTTTTATTTAGGCACATCTCAGTAAATTTGAATATCAATAAAGAAATAATTTATTTCAACGATTTTATTAGGTGAAAGTGATACACTGATTTACTTTTTTTAACAAATACAGCTGTGTATTTCAAGCATTTATTTATTTATTTTTTATGATTACAGCTGACAATTAAAGAGAACCCAAATTCAGTTTCAGAATTGTGAAGTAAATTACTTTCCGCCTAAAACATCAATTTCTTAGACATTAATAATATTAAAAACGGGCTACTTAAAGAAGTGAATGATAGTATACAAATGTTAATCCACTGAAAAGTAAGTACATGCACTGTACAATTTTTTTTATTTATTTTGACACAATGTTTAATAGATGTTGACACTTTTGACCAGGTCAGGACAATAAATCGATAACAATATACATGGCAGTAGACAATTGACCAATATCAATAGAAAATACGTCTTATAGAATGTTCAGTAATTTCGCTGAACTTAGAGCCAGAAACGCACAGAATTGTGGGGGATGTAGGCAGAGGAAAGGCTTTTAGTTGCTCAACCTCTCAAGGCCAGCTTAGCGAGGTTGGTGGCATCATTTAACCCACTCATGCTTTGGTTACCTAGCAACAACCTATTGAGTAATTTGCGCAGCAGCAGTTTCAAGTTTTGCCACTTATGTGTTTCATAAATGCTTAAAAATAAAAAACAACAACAGTGAAGTGAAAGGAGAAAATTAATACAACAACTCTAGAGGAATTTGAGGATAAAACAGGAAAGGTCACGTAAACAATTTGGCAATATTTCAGATATTTAAAACAAAAAAAAAAAATAATTAATTATGATACAAAGTGCCATATTTCAGCCATATTTCCCAACTAACCAGGAGCCAAATCTTGTTGGAAATTATAATGATCTGTTTTGTAAATGTTGTCAGACGAGAGGGGATTCATGAATCATAAGGATGCTTAACGTGATTCTGCACATTTCAAAGAAGTATTGAGATGATAACGTTAGTTCTACACATACTCTCTCTATGCCATTGTTTTCAAAACAACTACAGTGGCAGGGTTGGTGTAGCAGTCTTAGGAGACTTATAATCTCCATCAAATGCTTCAGACTTAAATTATTTATCTCACATTTTTATCCTTTAGTTTGATATTTGCTTATACTTCTAAAACCCATCAAGCCATCCTTCATTCCCTCAACCTTTGACTTTACATGCATCAAATCAACGTTACTATGATATTCTAAACTATTAAGGTGCACCTACATTGCATTATAGTCATATGATGATATTTGGCTGATGGTTGTACTGTAGACTGTGCAGCATCAGGAGTTGGCACATCCCGGATCAGGGGAGTACGCTGATGTCAGAGCAACCTCGGTCCACAGCTGGTTCCCCTCCAACGAGATGATCGGCTACTTCCTGAGACCTAGAGGAAGAGAAAAACCAAGGCAGCAAGTGAAAGCAGCAGAGCCAGATGTGTAAAAAGATGAGAAATGGAGGGAGGAAGGGGACAGAGAAATGCTGGGGAAGATGTGTGGGCACAAGTCCTCGGCATGCACAGCGTCCACTCCGATGTGTGTGTTTGCGGCGGATCGAGCGTGTGTCCGCCAAGCCATGGGTCTGTCTGCTGGTTGTGGCAGCCAGCTGTCAAGGGGAGCTCAGAGGAGGGGACAGGGGAGACCAGGTGAAAGCAGGGCCAGCGGCAGACAAGGACTGGAGCCAGGGCTCGCTCACTCTAAATGAATGGTGACAAGAGCGCGAGAGCCATTGATCCACTGGTCAAAGCACCCCTAAGGCTGCAACCTAATGTGCTGAAAAAAAGAAACATCAGCCCCAGTAGGGGCTCTTGAAGAGAGACAATCCTCATCGGATGAAACACACCTTACACACAACACAGAGGGGATCAATACAGAGCTGATGGACATGGTTATTTAATACATTTGCATCCATTATAGACTAAAGTCAAATAAGAAAATATATAAATATGTTTTTACAAATTAAAAAAAAAAGTTGCAGTGTAATCTTTCAACTGAACTTTTATTCTGCTTTTCCACTGTCGCATAACAGAAACGTAATTATCGCCTTACAGATTAGTCAAAATAAATTAAATATATAACAGCCTGGTGAGGAATAAGTCCCTCTGTTGAAGTTAAAATCTTTGAAATGTAATTGTTCATCATTTTGGAGCATTTGGGATGCAATATAACACATATTATTGCCACATCCTTTGTCTTTCCAAAGTCTTCTGAAGCCAAGGCAAGCCAAGTGGACACTTTCAAGCTCACTGATAAATTCCTACGATCTGTCATAAAACATGGCAGGGCGAAGTGACGATAGTTCATGGTGACAGCTGCACTTCATTAAACAAAAAATAGGTGAACCCTTATAACTCCTACTTTTCCATGTAAATACTTTCCCCTAACAGTCTGGAAAGTCTAAATATTTCACATAGAATGCAAAGTAGGATGTAACATAGGACAGTCTGCAAAGCAGCTTGTGAGCATAAAAAAATGCATTAACCTAGCTCTGTTAGATAAGGGCAGCTACCAACTCTCTGCTATATTGGGGCTAATTACCTGAGCTGCTCCACCTGGCTCTGCACTATTCATTTGTCATGACAAGAAATAAAATTACATGAATATAAAGCATTCCATACAATTAGTTCTCTGGTTGAGCAATTGAAAATTCATCAGTTGTTCCCTTATTATTTAGCTCATTCCCAGTTGCTGTGATTTGGGTTCTGCTAGGCGCTGGGACACTTGATTGGGCGGTGTAACTGGAGCCAGGCGGTGGAGCAAAGAAGAGGGCCCTCTGAAGGTGCAGCGCCAGCTGATTGATTGGTGATAGGAGCTGAGGGAGATGATTGATTGATTGAGGTTGGTTAGGTGACAAACAATGCAGCGCCTAGCCTATCAAGGTGCAGCCCTGTCAGTGGCAATAAGCCCTGATTGCCTCTCTTTGCTGGACTCCCCTCCTGACTCCCCCCCCCCATCCTCCCTGTCCACCTCCTCATCCACTCCTTCAGGAGTAGGCGTATTCGTTGTTGAGTTTGTTCTGCACAAACATAAAGATAAACACGCAAGTTTATTTTCATTTATACAAAATGATGTAGAGTAAAATAAAGTTGATAAAAATGATGTTGGAATGTAGCAACATCTGTAAACGACAATGTGTTCAGGTCTGATTCAACAGTGAGTGAACTGGTCACTTATGATCTGAAGGTCTATATAGTTAATTTCTGTCTATATAGTTAATATCTGTCTATATAGTTAATATAGTTAATATCTGACTTGTATTTTTTTTTCATTCAGTAGCTCATAGACATTAGGATATGTAGCAATTTAAACACTGCTGTGATATGCAATTTCCCGATGTTAGTCAGTATACTATTAAGATTTTGGACGAACTTTTTGATTTATTACACAGATCAGTTTTTTTTTTATAGAAGAGCAAACACACTTTTAGAAAATCCTAACTTACTGAAATTAAAAGCATGCACTCGTTTCTGTGTTTTGTTTATTCTAGCAATGCTGTTGGGATGGTCGCAGGGCAAGTTCCTGACGCCACAAACGTTTCTTTATCTCACTGGTATTTTTAACCTCATTGAGCCTATTTGAGTCCTTATTCTAATCTTGCATTTTTGGGACCAACACCAATAAGTTATGACTTATAACTTATGAGCTAATATGGACACACTAAATCTGTGACGGAAATCAGCGGCAATGACACACAGGTAGGAAGTTATGAGCTATTAGTAAATTTCTTGCAAAAGATATTGTTGTACTTTGACCATTTGATTTTTATAAATTCAACAAAGTAATACTGGTCTGCAGAAGAAGATCTGAGCAATCAAAAATATCAGCTGTGTTAAATGTACCACAGAGATCCAGTAAAACAGATGTTTTAAATGTTGTGTTAAGATTTAAGACCTTTAAAACCTTTACCAAGAACAGTTGCGTTGTTGAAATCCTGAGTGGAAAGCGTTAAAGAGCTTATTAAACGTGTCAAGCATATCTGAACATTACTGGTATTCAAGTGTGTGAGAATGAGATTAGCATGTTGTTTCCCTTCTTACCGCTCCTGTTCTGTTAGCATTTGCAGACACCTCAGACCTGCAAATGTATGTGTGCACATGCCCGTGCCTGTTTCAGCCATGTGTGCAGAACTGTGAGTGATCCTCTGTTTCACTGCAGAAAATATTACAAGTAGCCAATGGTTATGAGTCCCCCCCCCTCCATCCTCCTTCTTCCCACTTGCATATTACTTCCATTACTGTCGATTTTGAAAAATTAGTTTCCAGGATATGAGTGCAAGATTGCAGAGATTATCAAGATCAACTTCAAATACTTCCCAGATTCAGTCAGAGCACCACAAAGCATGTCTGAGCTGGTGATTGTTTCAGGGCATCAATCAGGTGCTGTTTTACATTGGCTGAGGCGAATCACTGGTGATGCGGTTTCCCTTTTTATTTTTATACTTCCTTTAATAAATAAATGGCTCGGTCATACCATTTTGCATAGATTTATCCAATAATATGAATTTTCGGCATAATTTCATTAAGACTTTCACAGCAACCTTTGTTTCTGCTTTAACTAATTCAAGATTTCAACTTTGCTTCCTCCGTGTCTGACAGACTGCCCTGGAGCTCTTCCGCTCAATGTGGGCGGCCTGGCAATTCTGCTTTGCACGTTTGCTTCATGTCCCACACATTTCCTATCTTGTGGGCATCACAAGCATTTTGCTTTAATTGCAAAACGTTCTCCGAATGAGTGCAGCTTATTTGTATGTTTGCTTGCCTCCCTGCCTGAGCTATTGGTAATCTATTCTCCCCCTCTTAGCAGGAAGAAACACAGGCAACCAGTGTCTGAATTCATTGAGCTGTCAACACAGTTAGAGCATTACCATGCTGGGTTTGATGTGGAGACAAACTTAGCCGTCTTTTTCTTATTGCAAACTCTAGACTACATAGCTAAAATTGTCCTAACTGTTTCTTTTATTACATTTATGTATAAGGAATTTAAAAAATACATTTTGAGCAAATTAAAAACCTCTCACACTCTTGATCATAGCCATGCGACATACTCTATTTATTTGCAGCAATGTTATGGAGAGATTAGTACTTCTTATCCTCAGGAGGAAAATACATGGATAATCTTTGAGGAGATCAGGTTCACAAAAAGCAGATTTTGTTGATAATCCATCTCAAAATTACAACAGCTCTAATTGTGATTGTCTGTCATTTATTTTATTGTTATGGCTTTCCATTCTTTAGTGTAAAAACTGAAATTTCATCCACAACGGTGGTGTAAGTGCTGCGTTAAAGCCTCACATCAAAGTGAGCAGATAACACTGTTTATGATAAACATTACTATGAAGGAAGCCTGATTATAGTTGTTTTTCTGAGATAAAAAAATAAAATAACAAAAATACGTCCTTGGATGTGGAGTGAGTTCAAGGATCAATGATATAATATTTGTGACATAAACAGATCTGAAGCATTCAATCTTTTAAGTTCCTGTATCTTATCTTTTAAAGATAATAAATGTTTATGAGTCCTTCCAGTTTCTTTAAAAATACACTTAAGGGAATAGGGGCAGCATATAGAAAATATGCACACGCACATGAAGCTCAACCATTGTAACCTTGGTGTCAACACATTTTTTCTTTCTATTTGCAGAAAGAAAATATAAGTTGGTTTACTGAGGTCTGTTGCCAAAAGATAAATGCATTAGATGCAAAGGTTTGAGCCTTACAAAAGTATTTATACCCCTAAAACGTATTCTTGGTCCTTTTGTCACATTGCAGTCAGACATGCTGTAGATGGACAACAGGGTGGTGCAGGGAAAGGATGCATGCTTTTGCATGTTCTTACACGACTCCTGTATTTATCCCCCATCTATCTTCCAGCTCCACTGTCCTTACTGATGAAACCCCCACAGCATGATACTGCCACCCCCATGACTGACAGTGGAGATGGTAGAGTTAGGGCCATGTCTTAGTTTTCCATCACGCATACAGTTCTGTATGTAAGTCAAAGTTCTGACTAGAGGACTTTGAACATGTTTGCTATGTCCCCTATAAGGCAGATGGTTCTGGCTGTTTTCAGAAATGGCGCTCTTTTTTCCCCACTTGTCCAAAAGTTTAAATTTTTGGGCTGCACAACTTAAAATGCCCTGATTCTGAGCTGAACTGAGGATCTCTGCAGCTCCTCCAGCATTACCATGAACCTGTTGGCTGGCCAGTCTTTCTGTCTAGCAAACCTCTGAGGTTTTTTCAGAACTGTTGCAAATATACTAAAATTAAATCAAACACAGGTGGGACTCTAAAGGATTCTTAAAGCAGCTGGTTGCACTGGACATTTTTTTAGGTGTATCGGAGTATAATGAGCTTAATATTAATGCACACTACACTAATGCTTATTTGAGAAAAGTATTAAAAACACATCTCTTCCCCTTCTCTTTCCAGGTTATGCCATCTGTTTTATTTGTCTATCACAACGAAGTCCAGTGATAACATTAGGTTTTGTGGCGATTATGTGATAAAATGTGAAAAGGTTTGATAAAAAATTCTTTTGATCCTGATTGATTATATTCACATCAAATGAACATGTTTGTTCAGTTAAACTAAAAAGGCTTAAAATCAACAGCAAATACTTGCAGCACAAAACTGAAAAAAGCTTCTGCACCCTGGACAAAAGCCAGCACAAACCCCTGGTTAATAATCGACATGTAGACTGACGCATGTCAGGCGTGTTTGCTTAAGATGTTGAAAATATACTTTCCATATTCACATTTCTGGGAAGCGGATTCATACGCACACATGCTCCGGCAGCCCCAGTGATATACAGCCAGAATGCTGAGTAATCTAGTAATGCTTGAACCTCTTTAACCTCTCGCACTTGCACTCGCTCCTTGTGTCACAATTAAGCAGGAACTCAAGCAGAGCATGGCAGTATTATAGATCACATAAAGAGAATATTGTCACTAGATTAATATCACTGCTTGCTGGAGTCCTGACATGGTGCCAACACAGACAAGTGTGAAATATGCTTATCGAGTTCATAATTATGACATCTATAACCTCCATGATAGCTCTTAGCGCAATATTAACTGAAGAAAATAGCAGGTTTTAGTACAGTATGTGTTAAAACCATGAAACCCTGTTTAATTGAAATATGACAAGGGAGTAATGACGATTAAATTAAACCCGGAGATAATCGTCTGACACAAAGATAATTGAGCTAAAATCCTCGGGCAATGAAGAATAGCTCAGCGAGGGGAAAGAAATAATCTAGCCTCGCGCTGGGGAGGAATAAGATTATTTCTCTGTGATGGGGGGTGGACATAGAAATTCAGCACTCTGATTAAAGTGTGATTAATCAAAGGAGTAATCCACAATTTGAGTGGAATCAGAATGGCATGTGTCCACTTTATGTAATTTACTTTTCTGTCTCCTCAAGGAGACATTGTGCTATGAGTGCCAGTGTTTGTTTTTGTTCCTGTCCTCTGAGATCTCTCACCCGTCCTCGCAGGATGACTTGATGACTGATCCGATTGCAGCGGGAAGAGAGGCTGGCAAAATGTTTTCGTCTTTCTTCCCCACTTAAAATAGCACAGGGGAGCTCTTGTGCGTTTCCTAACATATGGCCCCATGCTAGTGCTTGGGCCGGTTCAAAAGGGATTAAAGCCTGCGGGTCGAGGTGTCTCCGTGTCAGCAGTGGCACCCTGCTGAATTTCCAAGCCTCTGCTCTGCCAAGCACCAGTCACACACGCATAAGCTGACAACACTGACAAATTCATGCACTCTGATATTTTGTCATACTTTACCCTCCCTAAGTCTTTACGTTTGAAAGACATGGTAGTTTTTTACATGGACAAAATGGGTGAAGCATCCTGGGGTGTTCAAATAGGTCTCCAAACAAAATTTGATCAGTTGCCCACCTCAAAGAAGTTTTCTCTTCTTAATGAGGCCGACTTTCTTGCTGATCGCCAACATTCAAATCGCCAAATTGCATATTTTTTTATTTTTGTGTTTAGCATCATTAGGAAGCTAGAGGGGTTTGCATGGATGCCATTCATGCAAGAATCACCACCACTTACAGTCAAATCCAATCGATAATTTTTTCAGCAACTTTTTCCTATTCAGCTGTTGATAGGATATTGTTTCCATTTCCTTAGCTATAATAGTTTGACAAAGATTACATCATTTCTAAGTTTTTAAAGAAGAAACATGACTTCTTTACAGAGAAACATCAGAAGAAGAATGCTACTTGTGTACAAATATGAGATAAATCAAGCGTACTGTCTGCAATCAGCGTAGTATTGTTTGGAAACTCTTAGCAACAAATGAATACGTGGTAAAGTCAACACTGCCAGTTAAGGATGCCATATTAAAAAAATGTAACAGTAAAGCAGTACCTTGTATTCATATTCCTTGAACATTTACAAGTTCTAATGCATTTTAACCTTAAACTTTAATTAAACACCTCAACAGAGATTTCTTGTTAAAACGTGACAGATGTAAGTATCACATGTCTGTTCTGCTCTGCCACCAAGTTGCCGTTAGCTTATTAAATTTACAATAAAAGCCATAAAGAGTTTGTTTCCATTTTTTATGAGATTCTGTGAAGTTATTATTGATCATAGTTCCCTCGCCTGTAGTTGAAAGACATCTAATTGCTTTAAGCATGTTGAAATAATATTGTAATTAAATCTTCTTAGGAGTGAAAGCTAACAAGAAATGTGTTATGTATTACATGAATTTATCTATTTAAAAAAATGGATTGAAAATATTCGCATCAGTGGAATTTGATGTTTTATGAATAGATATCAGCAGTTCACAATTTCATTACAGACAGTTATGTTTTAGTGCTGACAATAACTGCAGAGGACCTGACTTCAAAAAATCAAAACTAAACGTATAATATAATTGATCCCAGCTGTAACTGCTAATTCACTGTGTGCATGTAAATCAACTCAAATATAATTATTATGGCCTCATTTGTCACTGTTGGTAATTGATTTTTTTGTGCCACCCTTTTCATTTTATTGCATGTTCATTTACATACTATTCCCTTATTTCGTCTCTAGAATGCACACAATTCTCACAAATTGAAAAATATAGATTTTAGAGTCATGTACTGTAGACTAGAGGTCACTGAGCTTTCATGGATCAAGATGCCTGTTTTGGAGATGAATAATTTAAACTGTGTTCATGGGGGTGGTGTAGCATTACAATGCAAGGAGAATGGGTTAGAAAAGGCCAAATTACTAAGGGCAAAGGGCACAAGTAGGAATCGCCTCTAATTTGTGGTTACCCTGGTGCAAGGCTCTCTGGATGAACTGCAATAAAGGCAAGCTTAGTAGTTGAACATCCAGCTTAAGCAAGCACAGAAACATAAACGTAAGCTAATAAACTCATCTGACTAAATCTAAGTTGTATCAGTTAAACTGGGTTCAAGTGTTTCTTTTAAATGTCTTATTTTTAGAGAACCTTCACTTTAACATTGACACTGCACAGCTAAAAAGAGCAAAAACTGACGCTGGTGTCATTAGTTTAAGGTTGAACACTGGTTATTTTAAGATACCAGTCGTTTCCTTCCTTCCTGTTTGTTGCAGGTGGTACAAATTAGCCAACTTTTCAATTAGGTCAACTATCTTTATTTCTAGCCAGATTTAGGGTTCTTTTGGAAAAAAAAAAACTGACAAAGAATAGTCGTTCTTCTGTATTTATACAAATGCAAATTAATTGTTTCCAAACCTTGATCACTCAGTTTAGACTACGATGAAACCAAAAACAATGATTCTATAAGCAAGTCTACAGAGATGTAACATTTTAATTTAGTGTCCAACACTTCAGAGCTGTGCTATCAGAATAGTCCCGCCCATTGTGGCTAAACATGGGGAGCCAGTAGGATGCAGAGGTGGATAGAAAGAGATAGTGGAGTGTAACACATTACAACATACCAGGTCAGAGGAGGAGCCGGGAGGACAGAGAGTGTTGTTCCCAGAAGCCAAATGCATTGAGGAGGGGCGTCAGCCAGCACAGCAGCGATCTGCCTTCCCTCCGCCTTCCCAGCTGCTGGGAAAGATGGAGATACCAGCAAATCTGTGTTTGTTCAGCCACTCCACAAATATCCCCTCTCTAGATTGCGTCTGGCTGAGGAAACGGCACTTGACTGGGATTCAGAAATGATTATTGGTGGCAGTGTCCTTCTGGGGCTGCTTTTCTAAATGTGCCAATAAATTTCACATGTCTAGCTTTGTTTTGCTTTCATTAGGCCTCTAATCTCCGTCCCAGGGCCAGGCAGTTTTTGCCATGAGTGAACTCTCTGTTTTCTCTCGAGTTGAGCCAGTGATTAATGACTGGACAGAATTATTACTAAGGTTCTGCTTCTGAGTTACATATCTGCTTTTGTAGACATTGTCACATCTGAACAACGCACAATGAATGTGTGCATTTAATCCCTTGCAAATTTAGTCTTTAATATTTTTCTGTTTATCACATTGCAACAACAGGCTTGGATATATTTTGTTTGAATTTTGTAATGCTCTAAGTAGTGGATAACTTCACACTTTTTACAAATAAAAACCTAGAAAGTGCAGCCTGCATCTGTTCTGTGAAAGCCTGAAAACTTTGAGAATATTAGTGAATAAAAAACAGTCATGGAGACAAGTCAGAGATAAAGTCTTGGATTAAATTAAAGCTGGGCTAGTTTATTAAACAGTATTACAATCTCATGTAACACTGAACCACTATTATCCAAACACCTGCAGCTGCAGTTGTGGCAAAAGGAATTTCACACACTGGATCCATGTGCACACAGGAGAAAGTGGTTCATATTGTGTTTATTCACCAAGTGTCCCTTAAAAATACTCATAACTTCTTGCATTTTACTTTATAGTTATTCATAATTTAACATAGCTGTTGTAATTTTGCTCTCTCAAGTTTATTTGCAGTTAGCATTATGTGACAGTTTACATTCAGACATATGTTTATAAAGCAAACACTATTGAATCATAAGTCAATTTGAATTTCCCTTCTGCTAAAGGTTATTTTCCTGTGAATTATTTATGTTGATGTTTCTTTGTATATACTCGCCATTGTTTGTCCCTTTGTTCGTATCCTACATCCAGGACAGGTGTATGGGAATAACAAGTGTTTCTATAGGTTCATGATGTCATTGATTCTTTGACTGGAACAACCAAATAAAGGTTTTCTTTTGAATGGTATTATTTATTCTCTTTAAAGTGGCCTTTTGAGCTGCAGTAAATGGAGCTTTTGAAAACCATTTAATTGTGTGGATGAACTTGTGAATTAGATTAATAGTCTTGTTCCCGTTGCTTTGCTTACGTTGTACTAGATTGTTTGGTTTAATTTATATTCTAATGGTACAGAACTGATGAGGTTCAGGCGTGTTTCCGATTTGTATAAAAACCAGATTTTGCTAATGGGGAGCTTAAGATTGAAAATTGTCAGAAAAAGATAAATCTGTGATTAAAACAGAATTTTAAATGGCCTGTACTTGTACGACATTTTATCAAGTTCAGAGGACCCTAAAGCGTTTCACACTGCATTCAGTCATTCACACACACATTGACACGTTGATGGTGGGAAGCTACCGCATCACCAGCAGGCAAAGCAAGTGAAAGGTTTTCCCCAAGGACACAAAGACTGAGACAGACAGGTTGAAACCAGCAACCCACCGATTATGAGACAAACTCCTACCACACCGAAGAAGCTCAACATTTCTGCTGACACTATCTATCTGTTCTGTAAAATCTTAATTTTGACATTCCAAGTTCACATAGTGTCTAAAAATCCTAAGCGTATGACTACTTTTCCCAGGAATGTTTGTTTGGGAAATTTCTAAGTGGTACAGAAATAAGCTTGCATCACAAAAAATTCCCTACTGCTACATTTTCTCAATTAACATTTACTTTTGTGGTTTTTTTGCATTCTATCTTTCCATATTATATCTCCAGACTGTTTATGAAACGTGATTTATGAACAAGCACATACCTTTTAAAATGTGACCATTGTTCACACTTCACTTTGAACTTGAATGAGCCATCAATAGCCTGCTGTTTTCCTAACATTTACAGTAGTTTGACTCTGGCGTGAGCTGATTCATGAGTCACATTATTACTGATCTTCAAGGCTGTTAGTCAACCATATGACTGTGGTTGTAATATCATATTTTCAGTCTTTGTCTCAGTTCAGAGCCTCTGGCATGGAGACCTATGCGTGGCCTCACAAACCAAAGCACAATAAACCCAGCCTTTGTGCTGCGTCATAACATCCAGCTAAGCTGACTGTGTTTCCACATGACTAATAGATGATGCATGCTGTCCGCCAGTGCACGTTTTTACTTTAACTAGAGTCCAGACAATGTGCGATGGGAACAGGAGGGACAGTTTTTTTTTTTTTTTTTAAAGAAAGGCAGAGCAACTTGTAGAGTGCAGTCAGCAGGTGCTCAGCCTCTCAGATCTCAACACCTTTGCTGTCTGGGGAGTGAATGAGCTGCCTGCTAACCAGCTGCCTGAGAGGAAGGGAGACTTAGCCACAGAGAAGTCAGCTCTCTGCGTAAAACGTGTTAATATGGTAACACAGTACCTGCACCAGTTGGACACTAAACTCAAAGTAGCTTGACCCACAGGAAAAAAAAAATCTTTAAATAACTTGATGAATGATATTTTCACAGCAATGAAGCCTTCATTGATTATTTTTCCTTTTTCAGAGTGTTTTTTTTTTCCGTACTAGATTGAGTGTTTTCCTGAAGACTGAGTAAGCCTGTCCCTTCTATATTAAACACCAATAAATGGACACCACCTGTTTAAACGGTCAGTGCCATGTTAGGGTCAACCAGGGTCCTCTTTGATTGGCCACATCGAGTGGATGGAGCACGTCGGATACCCTCTGTGGTAACTTTAAAAAATGTTCAGGAAGTTTGGTTCACCCTTTACGGCCTAGGACATTTCCTACTACAGGAGTTAAGCACTCAGGACAGGAAACCATTTGCTGTGGCTGTAAGATCTCTTTAATGACTGTCTAACTAGAAACAGGCTGGCCTAATTCAGTGCCTGGAGCCAGCAGGAATGGCCTTGCATCTAGACGCTCTTAGAATATTTACTGCTTCTTCGATGGGAGTCTTTTTGACACTGCTGTAATAAAATTTACAAGGAATCCCTTTTTAGCGTGATGCGAGGCAAAGCATGGTCAAGAGGGGAAGAAACATGCCTGAAAAAGTAGAGGGCCATTAAAGTTATCGTTTGTCTTTGTTTATGTGGATCAGGAGCTACGGATGGCTGACGTTTAAACAGCGTTTGATCGGCTTTGTCCCCAGCTGCCTCAGAATGCAGCTGGTTGATAGTCAGCGTCGTCTGACTTTGCTGGATGTCAGAGGAGATTGCTGTTTTAGCAGAGGGAAAAGTGTCAAGAGTTGTCATTGTGATGTAAAAAAAAAAAAAAAAAAACCTGCTGATTCAGGGAAATTGAGCTGTTCCTGCCCTTTAACTTTCCCTTCGCTGATGTTGGATGTTGTTATACTTCAGATCAAAGGCTCCTTTCGCTCAGAGAACGTTGTGGTATACATATTTACCTTGGATCCCGACACTGAAGGACTTGGTGGCTTGCTAACAGTGGGATTGGTTATAGACTAGGGGTGTTTGTGTACATGTTCATGTGTTACTTGCCTATGTGGGTGTCCATGCACTGCCGTACACAGCGTGTCAGCGCTCCTGCTGACTGAGGAAATGAGCTGGGACCACCAGAGGTGATTGTGCTTGTGCAAGTGGAGACCAGAATTGACTTGTTCCAGTCACTGACTGGGTCTGCTCTATGACCCACCAAGTTTAACCCCCCCACCCCCTTCAATCCCAGTTTAATAAGCTCACAAAGTGGTAGCCCCATTTTTTCCCGAAGTGCTGCAATGTCTGGACAAACTGACACACTTCACTTCACTGTGACCCCTCCACCCTCCTTTCTCCTTCTTCTGTTGGTTTAAACAAATGCAGTCAAACCCAATTAGAGCAGAGTGAGAGCAGCGCGGCAGTGGCGTTGGTAATAGTAACTTTGTTCAGCTGGTTCCTGCTGTGACCAGCCCTCATTTAAATGAGCTGCTTGATAACCCTCAGAAATACGATCCCAGGGAGAAAGGCAGAGAGAGAGGCAGTCTCTCCACGTTCCTTTCTCCCAGTGGAGCTTCTCTGAAACGCCTCTATGTGGAGAGACACCAAAATGATGCAGAAGAGTCAACCGGGACCAGGTAGCTGTTTAATTTTTTGCAATACTGGTAAAATCTTTATGATATACACTTCAAAGTTCCTCACATGCATGTGCCTGGATGAGATTCTTATGATTTTATAATTTTGAAGAAAATAAAGGACATTTTAAAATGTCCTTTATTTGAAGCAAAACAGCAGAGCCGACCCAAGGCATAAGCAAACTAGGCTGCTGCTAAGTGTTCCCCAAAACTTCATGAGGCCCCATAAATACTTTAATTTTTATACAGACCATTTATCTGGAATTTTAACATGAGTTTATTCAGAATGAGAATGCTATTAAATTAGAACTAGTGGGTTCAGCATAAGTACATTAAAATATTTTAAATTGTCCAACATTTAAATTTAGGATATAAAGGAATCAGCAATTATTTGCTGAAGTTTAGAGAACTGTGTTCTTAGTTTGACTGTTGTGTCACCATACCTGCAGTCCAATGCTATGAGTTTAATCGTGTTTGTACAACCTTGGACCAGCCCTGCAAGACAAAAACAGCTGTTGCAATAATGTACAACAAATCTGACATTACTAAATGCTACTAAAGGAAATTTAGTTTGTACAATATAAAGCTACTGAGGGAAGAAACATGAATAAAACCTGAAATGTTTTTGACAGGCAATTTAATCCTTTATGTTTTGAATCCTTGAAGCAAATGAAGTTAAAATTAAAATGGACAACAGCATAATATTTTATGAATACTGCAACGTCCATAAACAGCGTTTTAAACAAAAGAGGATAGCCCACCTTCATGTGGAGTTTATTTTAACATAATTGATCTGTTCACCAGCAGACATCTCAGCTGATCCTAAAGCCTGCTGCCCTGGCTACTTCAGGCAGATGGTGCTTTTGTCACTTTGATAATAAAAATCCAATAAAAATGGTAATCATATTAAATGCAGCATACTGTTGTTGGGGCTTTTGTTCTGGTCCTGGGAATGGCAAACAGTTTATAAAGCTAGGCACCATTCACCAGCTGACTTCCTTTGAAATCAAACCCACCTTTTTATCATTTTTAGGACTTACAGTGTTATCATTTTTGTCTGATTCTCTTTGATGTTTCCAGCAGGTCAGAGAGGGGGACCTGTTTGGTCTTTGATAGGTGCTTAATTGTCTGTGTGGTGGGTATCTCAGGGAACCCACAGGTCTCTTTGCCTAGGCTCTTTCCTCCACCCTTTCATTGCACAAATCAAGCTGTGACACCAGCTTGTGTTTCCATCGGCACTTTAAAAGATGCAATTTATGGGACTATGGGGTTGATGTCAGCTCCAGAAAAATGACAAATGGTAAAACAGGCGTAATAGCGCTCTATCAGCAGCAGGACAATGGCCTGCCACTTATGTGTTGGCAGAGATACGTGTTAATGCCTCCAGCATCTTTATCTTTAAAAAAAAAAAAGCATTTAGGCTTAGAACAAAGCAAACCTTGTTATTTTACAACAATGTTAAGATGAATTGTTTATTGGATTGGATTTTTTTTTTTTTTTTTTGTGATGTACTTTTGTCCATGACAAAAGTCACAGTCTCTGCATGGCACTGTTGCATTAATAAAACATACTGGGGGAGGAGAGGGCAGGGTTCAAGGTCCTTTTTTACACCACACTGAGGAAGTCTTTGTGGGCACTGGGGCCACGCTTTAAAAGGCTCTTTATTTTCACACCCTTTACACACTTGCATCTATGGTGAGTGTATGCGTGTACGCTGATAAAACTTGGACGCCATGCAGAAGTTCTTCTAAAAGTACCGCTAGCCAAGCTCTGCATTTTCCTCGAAGAGTTCAAAGATTCCCTCCACAGTACACCAGCACCTTCCTAATTCATGTGGGTGTCTTTTTTAATTTGACATTGTCGTCAAATCTGGTTCCATTTATGTATCAGAGAGCCCCTTTTGTTGTTATTGACTGTCGTGGGGTTCTGTAATCAGATTAGTGTGAAATGCCACAATGACAGACACAGCTGTTTGAGAGGCTTCAGGCATCTGGCAGGGAGGGGCAGCGGACTGCAAACTGAAAACACAGAAATGTGGACTTGTTTTCATTGACTGCTGCAGACAGACATATTGAAATCAGATTGGACCAAACCAGCATGATGATAAACATGTTAACAGTTATAGATCATTTATAACACCTTGTTCATTTTTTTTTCATTAGAGACTATTAATAGATATCTATAAAGAAAATAATATATTTTTATTTATATAATTGGAAATGCCATAATCGGGGTTAAGCATTCAGGAAAATCAGTCTGAATTATCAATCTGTTTAACTTTTTTTTGCAGAAAAGTTAAAGCATGTAGATAACTGAAAAAGAAAACAGTGGCTTTATAGTGCCTTGCAATAATATTCACAACTCTGTGCTGTTCTTTTACATGAACTTGAAACAACACATTAGCTTGTGGTTTTGCTCAAACACTTTCAAAGTATTTACTGAACGTCCTGAAGACCTGCTTGATTAACCCAACAGCATTAGTGCTGCAGCAGCACCAGCTGTTTTTTTTTGTGTTTTTTTTTTGACAAGTTCTCCCCATGACTTGACAAAACGTTGTAGACATATTTAGGAGGAAAAGTTAAAGGGCAAGCTATGAGGCAACAGGACGTAGCAGCTGACTTGCTCCTGTCACTTCACATGATGAATGAATCAGTTTTACATCAGTCTGATGCTGAGTGTCTGTAATTGGATCATTTTCACTCTATGGACGCACGCAGGGATTGACCATCAAAACCCCGGGTGGGCTTCTGCTCCCAGGCGATGGACTCTGACCTATGGTCAATATCCTGCTGCCCTGCTGGTTATCTCTAACTAACTAGTTCTAGCTGCTAAACTCAAGATGAAGCAACACAGCAGACTGGTAAGAAAAATTCACAAATTTCACAGGTCTAAGAGGAGGTAGCTGTTGTTAGCTGGAATCCTCATCGCTTGGAAAAGCAGAAAGCCTGTTCTTTCTGACGTTTTTTAATATAATTTAGAAAAGATTTACAATACAACATTTCTAAAAAAAGTGTACACAATCATTTTAAAATGAAAGGCTTCCACCATAATTCCTTTCAAAGCTTTTTTGTGGATTTGGATGTATTCTCGGACTTGCTGTGAAGCTGAGAAACAAAATCAATCTTTGTCATATTTAGCTGTCTAACAGACATGTAAAAGCTTGTGGTAAAAAACTGAGTGGCATTTGGAAGTATCCTTCATTTCACCCACCTTGATGAAGTCCTCTGAGTAACCAAATTGCATGATGCTGCCACCACAGTGTTTCCCTGTGGGTGTTCTTTTCACAAAACCTCAAGTGTAGTTTAATTAGGACATGGTAAAAAGGTTTCTGTCCCACAACCCAATTCTTAGTCTAGACATAGAGACAAAACAGATTGTTGTCACATGAAGAACACAACCAGTCCAAATTCTTTCTGTGTTTCTCAGTCGCTCAACTCCGGAGAAATGTCCAGTTTTTGTAATGCCTTTGTTGTTTGCTGTTTTTATTCATTTATCACTAACCGTCTTCAGTGTTTTGAAGCCATTGGAGGTTTTTGTACTCTCCTTCTGACTCTTCAGCTTTAAAAGATGCAATCACACCAGCCCTATTTAGTCCGGCTTAATCAATTCTGGATAAATACAACCAAAACAAATGTGCAAATCTGGCGCTAGAAGGAGAAATGGCTTCTTGTCTTTTAGAAAAGAGAAACCTTACAACAGCTGAAATCTGACGTGCCTCCATTTTTGTTTACATTTTGCAAAGGACGAAGTTGTCTTCTTCAGAGGTTTTTGTGTTGATTCCTTCAGTGGTTCTTTGTGCAGCGCCACCACAGGCGAGGGGTGAAGACATTTTCAACTGGTCTGGATCTTCTGACGCAGTGCAGTGTGAAATGTAACGAATGCTACAAATGCGGTCCTCAATCGATCCGACTCTACCGGACTATCAGGTGTGAAAACACCCTCAGTGAGTCCTTCTGCAACAACACAGAGACGGGCAATGTATTTAGGATGTGTGCTGCTTCTTAATGATAGTGTCTGATCACACCTCAGCATGCTGGAAACACTAAATTTGTGTGTGTTGAAATCCAACTTGATGTGAAGAAAGTCTTGGTGGAGGACAGATTAATTTTGTCATGAAGCGTTTTCAGTTTTATTCTGGCCAGTAAAAGTTTTAATAGAGGTGGATTTTTAACATTGGATTAATATGTAAATTCACATGAGGGCTCTCTTCAGTTATTGCTACTATGATGCTTTTATGAGCTGGAGTTTCAGGATAAGGAGGTCTATTGCAGATGAAATGTAATACAGTGGGCTATTATCTAGTGTTCACTTAAATAGTGTTGATCATTTTACTCCTTGTTGCTGGCTTTTATTAAAAGTTTTTTTACAACTTACTTTCTTTTTATTATTATTTTTTCTTCAAAGAGCAGTTTCTAAGTTGACCAAAATAGTGCCATTTGACAATGATCAAGAGTTATTTTATATACTTTTTTATATTCCCCAATAAAACAGTCAGATTTATCTGTGGCTTTCACTGTTCAATAACTACACCCAGGATCCTCATCACTTCCATGCTGCTGTCCACACATTAGATTGTCTCTGATTAGCGCTGAAGACCTCCCACAGGCTTATTTACTCTGATTAAAAACCAAAACAGAAATGTGTGTTGTCCAGTGAAAAAAAAGTGCATACCCATCTTTTTTGCATACTGCATAAATTCAGTGGAAAATTCCACGGGATTGTTTTTTATTAGACTAAAGTTCCCAGGAGCTGCATGGCCAATAAAAAGGCAACAAGATAAAAGAGCAGGGAGGATTAGGAAGGGATGAAAGCTGTAAAATTTTCCATATTATCTTGTGAAAAGCTATGTCCTCTGCTCTCTCTTGTTACATTTACCTTAATTATTCTGAAGGACAGAACCAAAGTAGGAGTAATATGAACCTCTTGTAAGTCATTCCCACTACTCTCACTCATAGATGGCATGATTTTTTTTAATTATTTTTTTCTGCATTAGTGTTTGGATAGGCATTTCTTTTATTGGCAAAAAGAGGCCCATGGACTTGCTCATAACTTAAGTACATTGTTGAGCAGACAGCCAGGTTCGCCCCCTTCTTTTGCCCGCTGTTTTGCTTTTCTAAGAATCGCGCCACAAGTCATGGAGACTCATAAAAGGAGAAGCGAAGACGCATTGAAATATCCGAACCTTGCAAAGATAAACAAACTCAGGTATTCATTGCAGTTTATAGGCTGTCCCAACAATTTCTGTCCGCTCAAGAACTCTTTGGTACTGCAACGCGGAGATTTCAAAGCTGCAGATTCATTTGCACAATCAAAAGCACCAAAACAATCCTATTATGTATAAAAGAAACTGCACATGCACTCAAACTGGGACGCGCACACTTACACACACACACACACACACACACACGCACGCACACACACACACATACACAATGAATAAATAGTTAAATAAACAGGCTTTACTTTGCCCAGTTCATAGATCAGTTTTTACAGTTTTGTTCTAAGAACCATCTGGGTCTCTCCTTTCACTCTGCTCTGTGGAGCACAGATGCTCCTTTTGTGGTGCGCTCCAAATCTTAATAAGCAGTTAAAATATTTACCGAGGCGGAGGTGGTGGTGGGGGGGTTCACCCCGCATTTTTTGTCTCCCGTTCCTCTTTTTTATTATCATTATTATTATTTATACCTTTTCACTGGCAAAAAATGGAGATGTCCACTAAATGTGATTGATTGGGCTTAAAAATGGCCATTATTGCCATTAAGCTCCACATGTCAGCTGCTGCTTTTGTGCCGGCTGTATTTCTAAGCTAACCAGTGATCCATGAGCGCAGACAGGAGGGGGAAGAATGTAATGCTCCTGAAAGAAATGCCCATTTCTCTATGGATCCTTCACTTGATTAAAAATACAGCTGCAGACACTAGCATACAAGAGGCTGAGAGAGTCAAAGAAAAGAGGAATAAGAAGAAAGGAGAAAGTGAGGCTGAGAGCAAAGGGGAAACCCTAATGTTATATGAAAAGAAACTCTCTCTGAATTGGGAGAAATAACTTCTTTCAGGCGGCTAGGAAGGAGAGCGTTTGGGAAACCAGGGGCATGTGCGTTTAAGAGTATGCATGTGCAATTATGTGGCCAGGAGCTAACTAAGTTTCCGACACACATGGAGCCGAAAACTTGTGGAATGTGAGGAGGGGGTTGGTGTGAATCTGTTTACTGTTGTCGTTTCTAAACAGCAGGTTGGGAGCAGGCTGCATGCAGTTTAGCTTCTACTCACCGTCTAATGAAAAATGTGAGAAAACAGTCACTGAATTGTGCAAAGGTTACTCAAGTATTGTTTTCCACATGTAAACATTTCATTTTGTTGTGCATTTTCTTCCTTTGAGGTATTTGAAATTATCCACTGTGAATTTACACCACGTAGTTTAACTAAATCTGTAAAACAAAATAGAAAAATGTGTATATTTTTAGTTTTGGGTGTAACAATGTGTATTAAATTGATAGAGCTAAATTTACCGTGGATTTTAAGAACAAACCCCTCATTGTGTGACGGTGTGTGATTCATGTGCTAATCATATGGATGCAGGGTTTTAGACATCCTGATTGGGCACGGCTGGCATTATAATTGTGTGTTTAGATGATATGAGGAAGACATTACCTCATGGGAGATATAAACAGCATAGCCTCATAGCTGTGTGATCTGGTGACTCATCAGAATCACACAGTGGTGTTTACTTATAACTTCCTTGGCTTTTGCTTTTACTGAAGGACGCTTGCTGTCTTATTCAAGCTACACAGAGCAGCTGCATAAATCGTATTGGTCACTTCAGAAATACAGTGCGATAGTGTGCATACTTCCTGAGTTTCCTCCTATCTGTTATGTTACAACTTATTTTAGGGTGATTTTATGGACTGGATATTGTGAACTGTAAGGAGAATAGAACAGAACTTTCATATTTTTTACCCCCCAAAATCTTGAAAATGTGGTGTGCATTTATACTTTATAAAATAATCTGTTGCCAAGCCATAATTTTAGCATTAGGATATGGTTTTATCCAAATCTTTTCATAGAAGCTCTGGATGTTTGTTTTAGGACAGTGGCTCTCAATTATTTTCATAGTCCCCTAAGGGGAGGCATTTTTCAGGCCTCCCCTGAATTGAAGTACTTTTGAGAAACTGATTATATTTTATTTATTTATTTATTGGTGGTACACTGGTACCACCAATCTTCATGCAATTATCTGATTTTAAAAACGGATGAATAAAATTTAATTTATTATTTTAAATTTTAAAACAATTTGAAGTTCAGTTTATTAACTCAGTTTGTAACATGGCATTAACACTGCTCCATCTTTGTGATCCTTTAAACAGAAAACATACAAATATTTCACTGATGTGCATTTTTAAGATTAACTTTGCACAGTAAGCCTTTAAACTGTAAACTCTGATTACTTGTCAAAGTCACCAGCTTGTTCTTTTTCAACATTTCTTTGCGCATAATAAATAAATATGTACATTGTATAGATCTACAGTTTAATGATCCAGAAGTATTTTTTTAGCGCATTTGCAAATGAGCTAACGGTACCGGAACAGGTCTGTGTTTGCTTCTTCTTCTACTGGGTTAAACAAGTAGCCTGCTCATTAATTTGAGCGCAGCTGCCACCTAGTGACTGGAGGCTTGTTTATTATTCAAGCATAAAAAAGACACATTTATTCACTCTGATCATCTTGTTTGTCCCTGCTGAAGAAAAGCAGCTCCACAGCACCATGCTGCCACCACTATGAGTCACCCTGGGGGTACAGGGTAAAATAACAAACCATACAATAATGATGAAGTGTGATTTTTAATATGACAAAACATGAAAAGTTCAATGAGTAACACAATACGAAGGAATATACGTTTGAGCATTGTTAATTAAAGATTTTCCACACGAGTTACCACAGAATCCTTAACTCCTCCATGGTTGTGGTTTGGACATTGCATTTCTGTAGTGAATCATTTACTTTAGAGGTGCATTGCTTGAAACCGATTTTTCTAATCAGAAACAACAGCCCAGCATCAACTTTATCTGTTGAAGTGGGATTCCTTGGGGTTGCTTGAAAAGATCCAGTGACTCAGATTCGAGAGAGATACTAAGGTGACAGTGGCAACCCGGCTCCAGAGGTCTCTCTAAAAGTCATCAGTCATCTCCACTCAGCTGCTCCAGCCATTAATTTACTGTGTGGGACGCGGCTGTCCACCTCTCAGTCCTATTGACTTTTTTTTTAGAGGGACAAACACAGCCCACACGTTGCACACATTTTATCTCACCAGTTACCGACCTGCGCAATATCAGTGACATGTTTTCCACCATTGTTCACTAGATGGCATGGGATATGCTTTGGTCGGCCTTGCTATATTTTCATAACTGCAGAGCTGTGTTGATACAGTGCACACAGAGGACAGGAAAACACGACTCCGAGCGCAGGGCCTGGAAAACATGACCTCACACGCGTTGCAAAGTAGGGGAAGATTCCCAGAGGTCAGAGCGTTGTTGTTCCTCAGAGGGGAAATGACCTGGGGGTCCCTGAGGCTGCAGAGTGACCTCGGCAGGCGACATATCGAGCAAAGGGCAAGCTACTCAAGACGCCCACTAGCAACACTGCCAGAAAGGAAGGTTCAATCCATAGTGGTGCACTGCACCGATTAGATTCATTTCTGTTTGAAGTTGTCATAAAATCAACCAGTGCCTGTAATAAAATCCAGGTCAAACACTGCCTGGTATTTGGTGAGAAAAGCACATCAGCTAAAGTGTGTTCTGGCCTTTTGCTGCACATAAAGTCATTTAGTTACAAACGCAGTCTTCATAAATAATACTAAACACAAAAACCTGATTTCAAATGTTTTGTCCCTTCATTTGTAACGGATCTAGGTGTAAGATCGCTTGTGATTCTCTTTTCGATTACTTGGGGGAAGGGGGCGAAGGGGAAGAGCCGCTGTTTTCAGATACAAAACACTGTTTCAAATCATCCCACAGTATTTCACACAGTTTTATGTCTTTACTTTGACTAGGCCCATGCAAAACCTTTTCTGGTTTGCTTTAAATCATCTACTCATGTGCAGCAACCATCCATTGCCTCCACCTTTGAATGTTGTTTTTTTCTAGATTGCATGTGAGTTCAACTCCAGTTTTGTCTCAATGCTCTGGAAACTATTTTATGAAATGTTTGGGGCTTCAAACAGATACTTTTTAGCAAATGTGTGACAGGCGTTTTGGTCATCAGTGGTTCAGGCATGAGAACTCTCCCCCTAATGCCTTTTTTTCTTGTATTGTTCAGTCATGAACACTGACCTCAATAAGTGCTTTAGAAAGTGGTTCAAAATTAAGATTAATAAATTTAAAATGCTATTTATTGTATATTAAATGTTGATGAAAACAAACTTTAAGCATAGCATGTTGTTAATATTCATCCCATCATCCCAGTCTATCGCTTTATGTCCTCCTTTTTTCCACTATCTTTTCCTCAGCATCCCTCTTTTCATCCCCTGTGGCTGTGACAGTCTCCCTACTCTTGGTGAGTCTGAAAATGTTCTGTGAAGCAAACGCCACATACATAGACCCCCTCTACCTCCCGCCCTAGGTTTTTTTTTATTTTTTTTTTTATAGCCATGCACCGTTTGTTTTATTTATCTGACAGACGTCCCCCCGCATTGTCTGGGGTTATCAGCGCTCTCCTGCAGATCACGTTACCGCATGTGTGAGGCTCTGACCCATCTCAGGGTTCACCTTTAAATCTGATTCTTATCATTACCTCTGATAAATAGGCACGGCTTAGAGGGAGATTACTCCGCTCGTCCTGTTCCCCTTTTCCCACTGTCAACAGCGCTTGCCACTGGGCTCCGAGCTGTCATCCCAGTCTCAGTCTGAGGAAGGCAAATACTCAACCCTGTTCCTCTAAAGATTTGGTGACTTTAGAAATAAAGAGGGGGGCTACTGATGTTCCCATGTGAATGGTCTCTTATCTCCAGTGGGCGTCCTTAAAACCCTCTTCCCACTCTGCATTGCTCCTCTGAGAGTTAGTCAGCACATCGTCATACTGACAACTGAGCTTCCGCATCGATTTTTCACACGGTTCTTATCTGAGCCAATACCTTTAAAAAGTTTTTTTTCTATCTTTTTTTGTTTTAACTAATGAAATACGTGTAATATCAAATGTAATGTCCAGACCTGAGTTCCAGTTCTGCCTGTGTGCGCTTATCTTCTAGAATTTAGTCAGTTTTCAAGCATATCTTCTTTATTTTGCTTGCTGTGTTGTAACCCAAAGCTTCCTGCCCATTTTCCTATCCGAATGAAGCCTTCCAGAAAAAATACTTTGGTAAACCACCATTGGCCACAATTGCACATGTAAGTCATCTGGAGTATGGTGTATGTATGCCATTTTTGCACATCTATGGCAGTTCTTCTTTGCACAAATGGTCAAACTGGTCAAATTGGACAACTCTTGCCACAGATTCTTAATTGGATGTATATATGCATTTTGATTGGCCCAAATGAACATACTTCTGTGTGAACTACTCCAGTATAGCTGTTGCTTGTCATTCTAGGAAATAAACTTCCACCCACCTAACCACTTAACCAAAACTGTGGATCTTTCCAGGTCCTACAGAGTTACAATTATCTTTTTGGCTGTTTCTCTTACCGATTTTCTCCATTCAATTCATTTGATTATGAGCAGTGTCCCGCAGATATTTAAATTGTTAAATATTGCATTATATACTTGCCTTGCCTTAGGTCAGTGTGTAAAACATTGTAAAAATCATTTATCCTTTTATTTCTGTTTTATAATTTTGTATTCAATTGTGCTGTTCCTTCACATAAAATCCACCAAAATTGTATTAGAGCTTATGATAAAATGTGAAAAAGTTCAAGGTGTATGAATGATTTTGGAGGTAAGACCTTTCATACCCCTTTAGATTTCCATTTCACCTTTAATGTGTTGTTTGATACTTCATTTGGTTCTCTGCCGACTTAATCTTTACCATCTACAGAAAACATTCATGACAGAAAAACAATCCTTTAGAAATCCCTTTAGCAAGCAATCAGACCACAATAGTACCTGGACTATATGTGTGAAGCAGTGGTCAGGCGTGCAACCTCTCAGCTTTGCTCAGTTTGATTGATGGTCACTAACAGCCAATCCTGCCGTTTGGGAAATATGGAATTCATTATTCAGTTTCCCATATAGGGTCAAAGGTTAAACTGGGACAATGATAAAATTGGGGAATCGTTTGCTTTGGAGGGCATCTGGGGGAAGAATGCTGCACACTGACGGTAACAGCTGGCTTCTCTCACCTATATCATGCGGACAGCTTTAATAGCACTGAACTGGATGAAGCGAGTGACCGGGTTGATGGAGGATGCTCATGTTAGCCTTCGGTCGCAATATCTAACCCTGGTTCACAATCTTTAAGTAAACATTTCCATGAATGCATGTGTTTGACCATATTCATCAGTGTGAGTCTTCCCAGCTGTCTTCGTGTAACCTGAACACAGCCTATGGACACTGCTCTGGTGGTCTTTCTAAAGGGAAGTCATATGGCAGATGGTCCTTGTATATTGTTTTAGAAATCACATATTTATACATCAGACAATGGAATTCCACCTCTAACAAATCTAACACTAATATAAACGTACTCATCACATATTTCTTTTAAAATCTTGGCTATCTAAAGTCAACTTAGCATTTTTTTTTACTGCTTCTTATTTGGTCCAGTTATAAAGTCAAATGAAAAACCCAGAGGCAGCCAAAACAGGACTGTGATTTCTTTTCTCCATCATATTTGGATAGTCACTTAATAAGGGAAGAGCACCACATTAATGATGATAGATCCCACACCCAAGGCCTTCGGAGAACAATCATTCCCAGAATGCCATCTTACAGTGCGACCTCGTGACCTCTGTCAGACCACACAGCAACGGAAATCTATAAGCAGGTTCAGAGCCAGAAGTGACCAGTCTCCAAACTGACCGGTCAGTGAGCATTAGAGCCTGTTTGCTAGACAAACACACTGCAGCATACCAGCCCCACAGCTGGAGAATAATCCCATTGGAAACCTCTTGGATATCTGGACCATGTAAATTAGAGGAGCTGTAAAATATGCAAATCTTTCTAAAAGCTAATGAAGCACAATCTTATTTCACAACAGGCTGAATGTTCTTATAAAGAGACAATTTGAATTGAGTCTCTCAGTGTTTCTCTGTGGGAAACTTGTCATCTTTGAACTCTGTGGGGTTCCATCCCTGCTCCTCAGCAACCACTGTGAAGCTGCTCTGTTTCCACTATGTGTTTGCAGTCAAACCACCTTGTAATCTCAAAACGGGCTGTTTAGATGAGAGACTCTTTAATGGTCTTACAATTTGATTTGATTACTAGCAATTTAGCGCAAATGGACATTAATCTGATGCATCATGGGGTTAGGTTGCCATAGAACCATTTACAGGTTCTCATGCATCAATAAATACACCAGATTAAGCTAACCATCCTGAGAGTTTTGTGTGAAAAACTAAGACTACAGATGTATATATTGCTGTTCACAGCTTTTCACAGTTACATTTTGAGTGATCTGTCATGTAGGAAATACAGTTACGTATTTGTTTGTTGGCACATAAGTCCTGTGAATAAGCTTTTATCTTCTTTATCTGGGTACTACTTCAGGCAGGTTGACTAATTGTCAGTGACTCCAGTTGCATCACCCAGTTAGTCCTTGCAGGGTTACAGGCGTGCCGGTGGCTATCTCCAGCTCAACAGAGGCATAGTAGACCCGGGAAACATCTCTACATCTCCACATGGCAACCAAAGCCCCTTTTAGATCATAATTTGAATGTTTTATTTGCACGTGTTCCTTAAACTACACAATAAACTGAACTGAAGTAAACTAATGGCTATTGCCAATGGTGGAGAAAGTACTCAAAAAATTTACTTAAGTAAAAGTACAAATACACAGACAAAAATGTACTCAAGTAAAAGTAAAAGTACTGCATTAACATTTTACTTAAGTAAAAGTAAAAAAGTACTGGCTTTTAAAAATACTTAAGTATTAAAAGTAAAAGTACTTGCTGAATGCATTACCTAATCCCTAATACAATATCATTAAGTGAACCGATCGTATTTAATTTTAATACATCAGAAATGTGCCATTTTAATGAACAATGTATTAACATTTATTTTGAAAGAAATCCAACAGAAAGGGGATGGAAAGAAGGTGGGTCGGGGAGGACTCGCAACCGAGGAGCCAGTAGCAGAGTTGTAGTCAAGACCACCTACCCAAGACCAAGTCAAGACCAGGACCCTGCGCTACGTGACACAAAAAAATTAAGCTTTACCTTCAAAATTGCTTCTCAAATTGATCTGAAAAATCCACATTCCCATAAAACACCTAGACATTAAATACTTAGAGCTGAAATAAATTTAATCAGTAAAGATCCGTCCAGACGAATCGGATCGTTCCTGAATGTCATATCAATGCAGACTTTGGTCACAGCGTTGTCCCATATTTGCGACACCTCAGTCAAC